>NW_023469613.1:0-5312 GCF_013731165.1 Rhagoletis pomonella | reverse complement strand
GAAATAATCTCTTGTGTACTTTTAATTCCTAACAAGGACTCATAACTGGGGGCTCAACCGAACCTTAAGCCATTTTTCTATGTAAAAGGAATAGAGAAAACTAAATCCACGGGAAGAAAGACTTCCGGCACTACACGTTGAAAAAAGTGCTAAAAGAATCAACGAAAATCAAGTATAGATCCTGAAAAAAACGGAATAATACTGATAACATAAACCGAAATCAACGGAAATCAAGTGAAAAAAACACAATCAAGTGTGCAAATAATAAAAAAACTCTGAAAATTTTAAACAAAAAAGTGAAGTGAAAAACCTGGATACCTTACGGAGACTCCGGAGAGGAAAAAAGCAAAAATCCTACGACGACTACAGAAATCTAAATAAATTTACAATGGAGCAACAACTGGCCCAACTAAATGCCCAGTTCACCACACTGATGAACGAGATGCAGCGACAAACAACGGAATTCACGGAGAGAATTGCCGCACTAGAGCAACAAAACGCTCCGGAAGAATTAGTTTTATACGAAGAAGTAAAACTAAATATTACTGACGCCAAGGATATCGACCTGGAGCTATTCAAATCCCTACCAAAATTTGACGGGGACAAAGTACAATACCGATCATGGAGATCAGAAGTGTGGGCATTCATGGAAGCTATAAAGATCTTCCAAAATCACCCTAAATATTATAGTGCCCTGGGAATAATGCGGACAAAAATTACAGGACCCGCTGCTAACGTCCTTACGAACCACAACACCAAATTGAATTTTTATTCAATCATTAACAGATTGGATTACACATATGCAGACCAACGCCCACTATATGTGCTTCTTGATGAAATGAAGCGAATCACACAAGATAGAAAATCCCTTGCAGAATTCCACAGTGAGGTTTCAAAGGCACTCAATTTAGCCCTATCAAAAATTGAGATGTCCAATAATGACAAAGGGATGATAGCATACGCTAACCAAGAGGCAGTGAGGACGTTTATTCTTGGGTTAAACTCCAAATATACAAGCGGCACATTGTACAGCCATAACCCAGAGAATTTGGAATCGGCATATGCGATAGCCTGTACCATTCTCCATGACAATGAGAATGCGGAATTCGAGACACGGCCCAGACTAGGAAGTAACAGCAGACAGCATCAACACAGCACAAACCGAAACACCTACTCACAACATAAAGAGGAAAGATATTACAAGCCAAACGTAAGGATGCAGAATCACAACTACCAGGTAAGGAGTTTTAACCAACAACAACCACCACAGCGACAACAACAACCCACACCTACTCCAATGGACATAGACCAATCCAGACAATTCATGCAGACAACCAAGTACAATAATGCCGTAAGTCAAAATCCTTTTAAATCAAACCATGTATATAAAAGAGATAGGGCATCTTGCTACAATAACGCCACTTCTCCGCCAGATAGGAAGTTCCAAAGAATTAACCAATTAAATAGAGAAGATCTAGAGTCAGTGGATGTACCTAATTATGAAGAACAATTTGAAACAGGCAGTACTTTTTTAGGCGAATAAACGGGTTGCCTTGCTTAGAAACAAAATGCGGCCTAACCGGCACACCCGTTACCTTATTAATTGACACAGGCTCCACTAATAATTACATTAATATAAATTGTAATATAGGAAAATCTATTAAATTAAAACCATTTAAAACCAAAACCTTACATGGTTATTCAATTGTAAATTCTAAAAAAGTTATAACGATGTACGGGCATCATTTAACGTTCTATGAAATAAGGGAACTAAACGACTTTGACATGATACTCGGAGAACAGGGATTACGCCAAATGAAGGCAGAAGTTAGGTTATTTAACTATAGCTTGAAGTATCAGAAGAAGAAGATCCTGGCAGTAGAACCAAGGATTAATTATACAATAAATAACGAAAAATTTAAAGACCAGGTGGAAGAGCTAATGAATAGAAATAATAATACAAATGGTAAATTACCTTTTACAACCACAATACAAGCAGCTATCAAGACCGAATCGGAAGACCCTATATGGACAAAACAATACCCATATCCCATGTCCGATCACGACTTTGTCAAGAAAGAAATTGAGAAACTCTTAAACGACGGTATAATACAACCAAGCAAAAGCCCATATAATTCACCTATATGGACTGTACCAAAAAAGGGCACCGATGACCAAGGCAAGCCCAAACGGAGAATGGTTGTTGACTTCCAAAAGATAAATTCTCATACGATTACTGACAGATATCCAATTCCAGATATTAATATGACAATACAAAACCTCGGAAAAGCCAAGATTTTTTCCACAATAGATTTAGAATCAGGGTTTCACCAGATTTTAATTAAAGAACCTGATCGAGGAAAGACAGCATTCTCTGTCAACGGCGCAAAGTATGAATTTATCAGAATGCCATTCGGGTTAAAGAATGCACCCTCCATATTTCAACGATGCGTTGACGACATCCTTAGAGAGTATATCGGAAAGTTCGCGTATGTTTATATTGATGACGTACTAATTTATTCATCTACACCAGAAGAACATATGGAACACATCCGGATTATAATTAACGCACTCCATAATGCTAACATGAAAATTTCTGACGAAAAGTCAAATTTTTTCCAAGAGTCAGTTGAATACCTTGGACACATTATAAAACATAATAGAATTACGGTAGACCCAAAAAAAATCGAAACTATAAAGAAATACCCAAAACCAAAAAATTTGAAAGAATTGAGATCTTTCCTAGGACTTGCTAGTTACTACAGGAAGTTTATAAAGGATTTTGCTAAAATCACGAAACCTTTAACGATTAATTTGAGAGGAGAATTAGGAATGGTATCAAAAAATCAAAGTGCTAAAATACCAATACAATTAGATACAGCAGCCGAAGAAGCCTTGGAAAAAAATAAAAAACGCTCTACAAGAGCAAGTTGAACTTTTCCAGCCTGATTTCTCTAAACCATTTAGTCTAACAACCGATGCTAGTAATTTCGCTATCGGGGCAGTTCTGTCACAAAATCGTCACCCGATCGCATTCATTTCACGCACTCTAAGTGAAACAGAACAAAACTATAGTACCAATGAAAAAGAACTACTAGCAATCGTTTGGTCCTTGCAAAAACTTAGAAATTATTTGTATGGTGTGGCAAACTTGACAATTTACACAGACCACCAATCGCTAATATTTTCAATTTCCGAAAAAAATCCGAATGCGAAATTAAAGCGTTGGAAAAACCTAATTGAAGAATACGGTGCCAAACTTGTATATAAACCTGGACACCAGAATGTCGTTGCAGATGCGCTTTCGCGACAACAAATAAATACTTCAACGAATTGTTCCGACCATTCGCAACAAAGTTCCACTGTAGAAATTATGAAGAAAGTTAAACAACCACTTAACGCTTTCAGAAATCAAATAATTGTGTTACAAGATAATGAAAGGAATGAAGTCCTCAGTCAAACAATATTTCCTGGTCGGTTTAGACATACAATATTTTATAGAGAAACCCCGGACTTACTATCTAAACTTAAAGATGTAGTTAATCCAAAAGTTACTAATGCGATAAAGATAGATGAGGAAATACTGTTTCACCTAAAACAAGAAATTAGCTCCGCCTTCCCAAATTATAATCTAGTGCTAGCCCAAAATAAGTTAAACGACGTAACTTCTCCAAACGAACAAAGAGAAATTGTCACACAAACACATAAACGTGCACATAGGAACTACAAGAATAACACGCAAGAAATATTGTTGATTCATTACTGGCCCAATATTAAAGAAATGTGCCGTAAACTAGTCATAGGCTGTGAAATATGTCTACAGCACAAATACGAAAGGCAACCAAATAAACAACCTATTGGAAAAACTCCAATACCAACAAAAGTAGGAGAGTACATACAGATGGATATTTTCCATATTAATAATAAACAATACCTTAGTTCTACAGATAGATATTCCAAATACTGCTTCTTACGAAAATTGGACACAAAGACAAACTGCCACGAATACATAGAAGAAGTACTCACACAAGTCTACCCAAATGCCAAGTACCTCATGACTGATAACGAAAGTATATTTAAGAGCAACATAACGAAATTCTTGTACAGCCGGCTACAAATAACACACTCAGTTACGCCTGTACATCATTCAACATCAAACGCTCAAGTTGAACGGATACATAGCACTCTAATTGAACTTTGCCAAAGTTTAGCTGCAGAAAATAATACTGCTCCCGGTGACGAATTATTCAACGCAGTTCGCCAATACAATAGGACGATACACTCCACAACAGGATATAAACCCGAAGAGGTTTTTTACAACCGAGACAAATATCCTAATATCAAGGACATACTTGTGGATAAACAAGAGAGACTACTCAGGCACCATAATAAAAAAAGGAAAACCATTATATACAAACCAGGTGATATAATTTATAGTCGAACAGATCGGCGTAATAAACTTGCAACTAAGTACAATAAACATAAAGTAAAAGAAGATCGTGGGGACACAATCCTAACAGCGAGGGGGAAAATCATACACAAGGATAGTATAAGGAAAACTAGCACACCATGCAACGAATAGGCTTCTTAATTTTAGTAATAGTTACTCACGGATTTTGCGATAAAATAACAGATTTGGCTGGTAAAAAATATGTTCTTACTGAACTAGATACTGTGTATACCTATGAGAGTTCATCATTTCTTTACCACGTGTCGAATTTATCCATAATATTAGAACCATATGAACGAATTGTGCGAAGCAAATATGAATCAACTCAAATCGATGAAAAAGATATAATAATTGATAAAATAGAAACTTTGAAATCACAATTAATACCATCCGAGTATCGTGCCAAACGTGGCCTCAATATTTTAGGTTCCGCATTAAAATTTATAACAGGAATACCAGATCACGATGATCTTGTCGAAATTAAAACAGGAGTGAACCAGCTTATAGAAAATAATAACCAGCAAAGGAAAATAAATTCCCGCTTTGAAAAAATTTTAGCAAAATTAAATACAGAATCAATTTTTGATCAGTCAATACTTACAGAAGTATATAACGAACTAGTAACTATAACAAATACCATTAACTTCGCAAAAAACAGGAAATTTCTATTCTGGCACACTTAATTTTAGAGACGTACAGCAGGTAATAAAAAACGAAATATATGACATTCCAATAATAAATGTACTAGAATATTCCGATATACACATATGTACCTTTAATAAAACTATTATTACAATCTATAAATATCCCATAATAACAAATAAATGTAAAATGTACAATTTAACCCCATTAGCCTTTAAAT
>NW_023469612.1:0-5312 GCF_013731165.1 Rhagoletis pomonella | reverse complement strand
ATAACTTTTAGACGAAAAATAAGAATATTATACATTTTTGGAAAATGGGCGTAGCCACGCCCCACTTATGGTTACATGTGTACATCTTGGTAACCGCTGCACCAATTTCTTCCAAACTTGGTACGGTTGTTGGCCTTGGCACAGCATACCAAATGGCCGACCATTTTTAAAATCGGACGATAACCACGCCTTCCCATATAACGGTAATTTAGAAAAATACAAAATCTTCGATAAATCAGTAATTATTAAAGCAAATTTATTCAAAATTGATGCTTGCAACAATTCTTTACCAAGAAAGACGTTTATGATAAAATTTTGGAAAATGAGCGTGGCACCGCCCACTTATGATTACATATATGTATCTCGGTAACCGTTATACCAATTTGTACCAAACTCGGTATGGTTATTGTGCTTGCCACATAAAAGCAAAATGTTGAAAATAATTGAAATCGGACTAAACTTACAGCTGCTTTTCATATAGCGGTAATTTTCAGAAATGCTTTAAACTGCAATATTTCGAAATTTAAGGACGCTAATTTACTCAAAATTGATACACCCCGGCTTACCATCTAGCGGTAGCTTTCGGAAAGGTGAAAAACATATATTTAATACTTGCGCCGGGTATTTAATGTTCGGCTCCACCCGAACTTAGACTTTCTTACTTGTTATTTTATTCTTTATTTAATTTTTATCTACTAATTTTAAATTTCAAATACATTAAATAAAAAAAAAGACTTATGATAAAGTAAATTAAGGTCTTCTACAACAAAGTGTTTAAATACAAACGTATGTGGTACATGTGAATATATAATAACATTAATCGCCAACACTAAAAAATATCCGGTCATGGTCGCTGAATGAGGTTTCATATGTTATCGCCCTTGTTCTGTCTGCAGAAAAACTTGCCAATAACCAATCAATCGCGGTTCGTTGCTTTGTAGTAGGAAGATGTTCCAGTAAGGAATGCAATCCTAGTTGGCTCAAGCGCGTTCCAAGAACATCATTTGACGTAATGCGACAGACATTGAAGTCTCCAACAACTATTAATTCTCCATTATTCCTATTACTCAGCTCCTTTATATCTACTTCCAATATTCTCCTAAATGCTGGTAATGAAAAAGATGGATTTCTGTATACTACAGCGATTGCCAAGTCTGGTTTTGATATCGCCAGAAACCGATACACTTTCCGGCTACATGATGACTTTTAATGAAACTTGTGGTAAAGCAACTTTCATGACCAGTTTTACAGTAAATTATTACTCCATTCCGTGAGCGGCTTTGTCCAGTCTCAGTTGCTCCATCGATACGCGCCACAATACTATAGCCTTCGATTTGTAATTCTTCTTCTGGACGGGTCCAAGTCTCGGCAAAACAAATGATATCCGCTGAACAAATAAGGTGCCCACTTCTAATGTCATCGATATGCTTTCTTAAGCTTCTTATGTTTTGATAGTACAATAGAAGAGTGTTATCTGGGCGCTCAGTTGCAAATTTGTAGTGCGTCTCTAATTTTTTTAATGTCCGAAGTATATTCAGCTGTGCTTGGACTACTTCGGTGCCTCCAAAAGGTCTAGGTGGAATAAAATTACCTATAATAAATAGTCCTGAAGCACTTGTTGCTCTACTGCATCCGACGTACAAAGCTCATCGGCTCATTCCCTTCTTAGTATGAATAGCAACCAATCTGTAAGTTGCTCCTTGGCTTTTGTGTATTGTTATTGCTTCTGCTGGTATTATAGGGAACTGCCTTCTTTCTATCGAGACTTGTTCGATTCTTCTATATTGGAAGGTGCGCACTACTTTTTCAATTGGTGTCCAGCTCGATTCGTGGGGGTGAGGCTTTTTGGAACGTGCTATTACTCCAATTCCTGGCTCGGAAAAGTGCATCCAAAGAATTACTGGTGTCCGTTCGGGGCCTCGATGGTCAATTTGCATTAGCCGGCCCGTAGCTCCATTTACGAAACCATCTGCAGTATTAATGTTGACCGTAATCATGTATTTTGCAGAGGTTTTCAGTTGTAAGCCGTAGCACATTCTTTGTGTCTCCGATATTTTAAAATTCTTAATGGCATCCAATATAACCGTTTTACTTCGCTCCGAAAGAGAGTTCGCCTTCACACTGTCTTTCGCTGTAGAGATAAACTCTTCTGTGGCGATTTTAGCCAATCTTGCAGTATTATTGCATATTGGAATAAAAAAAATGAATACAGTCGTTGGGTATCTCGTTCAAATTGGTGTCTCTTGCTTTAATGAGCTCGATATCATCATATGTCATATTTCCTTCGGACATGTTGTTGAGAGCAACGGAAAATGCCTGATCTTCTCTTTGGCGCATTATTTCGGTGAGTTCGAAGAAACGGAACAAATCCCAAAGTGGTGTGCCAGTAATTGCGCTATATGGATCCAATTGGTTTGGGGAGAAAATCCATCTGTATCCTACTGGCGAGAGTTGCTTTAAGTCGCCAAAAACAATTAATGGTATACCTCCAAAATACTCGCTAGAGCGAAATATTTGGTTTAAACGGGCATCTAGATATCCAAATATTTTGGCACCGACCATTGAAAGTTCGTCCACTATTATTAACTGAAGGTCTATTAGGTTTGAATAGATAGGATTAGCACTATCATTGCTGAGAGGTCGTAATTCAGTTGAGGATTGGTTTATCGGTAAGGAAAAAATCGGGTGAAAAGTAACGCCTCCAATCCCAAATGCAGCTTTTCCTGTAGGAGCACACAATAAGACTTTAATTGTCTCGGGATTACTGCCGGATAAGCTGTTTGCTCGTGTTGTCAGTGACTGGTGTAAAGCGGAAATTAATCGGCTTTTTCCGACTCCAGCTCCGCCTCCGACCTATTCGTTAAGTGTCTCTTCGCTTCATGTTATGGTGAACATGATAAAAATATTCCCGCTGTTTTCTGTTCAAGGAGCGCACAATTGAGAGCAGCTCATTTTCTTGAATAAGTATAGGTAGTCTTATGAGCCTGACCTCCTCCAAGTTTGGGTCCTGTGGCTCATCGCTTTGAAATACGTCGACATCGTTGCCGATTTCTGGAATAGCTAGTGCTCTAAACTCTTCATCCAAGAAAGGGGTAACATCAACCTGAACATCTTCCTCTGCTGTTTGCTGATTTAAGTTCTCTAAAATATTATCGAGTTCACGGTCTGAGAACTTGTCGTATTTCTGCTTGTTCTCTTCAATAATTGATTTGTTGTCATTACAAACTCGTTCTATGTCAGCATCGATTAAATCAGCTGCTTCGCTACGGCAGGGATAAAATAGCATAGCCATTTCCCGAAAGTAGTCTGATCGAGAAAATTCATCACTAAAACGTCTCCACCTTAATATAAGAGGGCGCTTTCTCTTCCAGATGAAACCGCTCCTATCATTTAATTGAAGCCGGAGCTCGTTTGCTTCAGAATTTTCATCAACTGGTTCGACTTCTTCATTGTCCGCATTTTCAAGTGTAGACACTGTTCTTGTTTTTGAAAATCGGTACAATGCAGCAAAATCAGCAAGACAGAGTTGCCCTAGCCGACTTGGCCTTTGAATATAATGATCCAGCAAGTTCGGTACATAAATATCAGTTGAATCAGCAGGAAGCCTTTCTAGATCTCTTTTCGGCTTTACCATTCTGACTCATTTGTCTGGGTGTGACGTATTAATAAAAATTTCTCCTTCGCTGGCTCCTGAAAGATGGAGACACGAAATATTATAGGATGC
Organism: Rhagoletis pomonella; assembly: GCF_013731165.1. Classification (NCBI taxonomy): domain Eukaryota; kingdom Metazoa; phylum Arthropoda; class Insecta; order Diptera; family Tephritidae; genus Rhagoletis; species Rhagoletis pomonella. The sequence continues at coordinate 1,588 of NW_023469612.1, read as the reverse complement.
TTCTTGGGCGGACACCTCCGATCCGTTAACAAATTTATTGCCTATGTGTTGTAATTTTTGCTTAATTGTCAAATTTCCGTCATTTATTTCATCCATGGCTTGTCTTAACAGCTGAGATACCCCTCTATTAGATTTGTTGATATAATTTATTATGTAGCTGCAGCATGCATAGGCGTCAAGTATGAACTGAATGTCCGTATTTGCTCTATGCAAACGCAAAATGTCGCTGTTATATGCGTTAAGCAGTCTATCTGAAATTTTCCTTCGTAGAAATATTTGAAGCTTCTTTAAACTGGAACGCAGCGCTAATTTGTAATTCTCATAAGTTGTGGAAATGTCTGGATGCATTAAGAATTCCTCAAAGTTGTTCAAGTTCTCTGCTTCCATATTATCATTCTGTTGCCTTAAAACATTTTTAATTTTTTGCAACAGAGCCAGGTGTTGTTCGCTTACTTCGTTTTCGTTCAGAGGTAATAATACCTCAGCTCGGGGCATTGGTGGGTAAGGCATGTTGAAACGACAGACTTGCTGACCTCTTATATCTCTCAAGCAAGCACGACCATGACTATGTCTTTGGTAGTCAATAAATTGCTACACCTCTGGATTGCTTCCATCTGTTGTTATAAATTGGTCGACAAATTCCACAATGGGGTCAATATTTATAACACCTTCTGTCTCCAGAGTAGGTGCGTTACTTATCCAGTACACTCCATGAGAGTGAGGACTACCTCTGTGTTGGAACTCAATCCTCCAGTAATAATGAATAAGCACATGTGGCTCAAATATTTTATCTTTGAGTAGCTTAACCATTTGTCGGAAACGATAATCGAAGTACCGTGAACAGGTTACAGGATCTGTCCTTATAAGCCGAGCCTTCCCTGAATTTGATAGTTGTGCTGCCTCAGTTTCGGAAATATCCATTTTGTCCACAAGTTTTCGTTAGAATAACCAACAATTCAGTCCATTTTGTCTCTGCAGCCGACAGGGTGATAAATAACGATGGCAACCCAAATTGACGAATCATCGCTAAAACCTTCTTTTTCTCTGCCTCCCAGTGAGCAGGGGATGATCTGAGACCCTTTAGGATGTGGTATCCCTCGTCATGTTGGACTAAGTTGCTAATAAAATTCGTATCGACCATATTTGCTGCGGTGATGTTGGAGGCTCCAGATTTTTTCCGCAAACAAATAGAAATTGCATCTTTAATGCGCTGCAACTCATAATATTTATATTTCCAGAGCAAATTATCAACACGTGCACATCGTCGGTCATATCTGCGAACTTCTGACCTCACTATTTTGCTGTAGTTAAGCGTCGTTCGCCTTTTTTTGCCACAAAAAATTTTTGGAAAAGACAATTCCTCTGCATCGTCATCTATTGTTATATCGATAGGAATTCGGCTCTCTCCAGGGGGTATTGCTACTTGCTCTAATGGATGGTTTTCGATGAGCTCGTTATCCAAAAGTGTTTTTTGACCACCTGGAATAATCTCATCTTCTCCGATTAACTCAATTCCAACATTTACCTCATGGCGCGTCTGCAAATCTCTGACGATATGCTCATCTGCCGGATCGGCGATAAAAGGCAC
>NW_023469611.1:2168-5314 GCF_013731165.1 Rhagoletis pomonella | reverse complement strand
AAAAAATTACGCACACAGACACCAAAAGACCTGACAGCAAGCCCGGTTTTAGGTCGTGGGTCGAGGCCACATGTAGGCAAAAACACACAAAGTGAGCAGACTGCGTTTTAAATCCATTTACGCGCACGCTCCATATTGCGGGCAACATCAGCGGTCGCGAGCCTGTAGCGGCAGCCTCTCACGTTGCATCAACATCGGTGGCAAATCTATCCCGCCAACATTTCGTTTGCCCCGCAACCGGGTTGCTAAACATGTTGCGCAACATGTGTGAAAAGGCGAACTCACTGTTGTGGTTGTGTGTGTGAGTGTACATGTAACAATGTGTCGTAGAGAAAGGTATGGTTGTGTTTGTAAGTATGAGTGAAATTTGGAGGAAATTTCTGCATGCAAATGCATCGGGGCACGATCGCCAATTTAGCTGTAACAAAAAATCAGATTGAAAGTCGACATTAAAGCATCCGGGTGTGTCTAAGAAGAGTTCTAGTTAGATTTGTTAATTTTAAAAGTTTTTATTCCCGCTTAAACGGATGTGTGATGCGAAATAAAAAAATAAGTTGATCTAAATGAAAGTTAACAGAAGCGCTGAAAAGTAAATTAAAATAAAATGAAATTAAATTAGGTTTAAAAAAAAAAAATAATAAACATCTTAATTAAACAAGATTTAACAAAATAAAATAAAATTAAATTAAACGAAATTCAATTCAAATTAGCTTAAAACGGAAGTAAATTAAAATAACCTAAACTTAAATTAAATACATTTAAATTTAATTAAATTTAGTCAATAACAATCAAATAAAGTACTTATAATAATTATGACGTTTTGATTACTAAACTAAATAAATATAATAAAAGCCAAATAAAACTAGTTAAAAGTCGGTGCTTGCATATGCATATGTATGTATGTGCGTGTGTATGCCTTTTTTTTTTTTTGTAGAGGTGGCACAAAGCATTGAAAGCCGAAAAGTGTGGGACTTGCCTTTCAGCTCACCGCACTAAAAACCCACCCCTGCTCCGTTTCCCTCCCACCGTGGAACTACCGTAAGGTATTACTTCGCGGAGGGGGGAGCGGCCTATTGCCAATCTATGAAATTCTGCGGAGTTGTTCCGCTCGACGCAATTTAGATGAAATTGTGCTTGCCAAATTGCAAACAACGGACCAGTTATCTTCTGACTCAAGCATAGTATCCACAAGGTTATGAACCGTAAGTGGCCTCCCCACCTTTCTGCTCGAGTGATCCCTTTCGATTGCAAACCTCGGACAGACGAAAAAGCAGTGTTCAGCGTCTTCAATAATATCCTTTGCACAGAAGGTGCAGAAGGGATCGTCTTCGTGCTTAAATCGGTATAAATATGATTTAAAGCACCCATGCCCTGTCAATATTTGGGTCAAATGGAAATTCACTTCCCCATGTTCCCTACTTACCCACCTTGATATCGAGGGTATGAGGCGGTGCGTCCAACGACCGCTGGCTGCGCGGTCCCACCTCGTTTGCCATTGCTGCAAGCACCTCTGTGTCACCTCTTCGCGTCTCGTTCGGTTTATAGGCCTGGGGCCTGTCACTTCCACTAGAATGTCAATGGGGCAGAGTCCTGCCACCACTAGCGCTGCTTCTTCGGACGTAGTTCGGAATGCACTGCATACTTTGATAGCGCAAAATCTGTGCAAAGACCTTGCTTCTCGTACATATGACGTCTTTCTGAACGCTTCATACCAGATTTGTGCACCATAGAGCAGCACACTGCGCACGACGCTTGCGTATAGCTGCCTACGCTGTTGTTTCGGGCCTCCTACGTTCAGCATAACCCTTGTTAGTGCCCCCTGCCACCTTTTCGGCTTTCTCGACAGCATAATCAATGTGCGTCTTGAAGGTAAGCCTCGCATCAAACATTATGCCTAGGTATTTTAGGGCCGCCTTTGACGTAATTTCTTGTTGACCAACCTTTATAGTCGCCACTTCTCTGACTTTTCTACTGCTTACTAGAACTGTCTCGGTTTTTTTGGTGCGCAAGTTCCAGTCCTGTTTCGGCCAGCCATGCTTGGATCTGGACGATTGAACTATTTGTTGCGGTAATTATTTCTTCTAGATGCTTCGCTACCACCACTAGCGCTATGTCGTCAGCAAATCCGACAATTTTCACTCGTTCTGGCAAGGATAGTCGGAGTACACCATCGTACATGATATTCCAGAGTATTGGACCCAGAACCGAACCCTGTGGTACTCCAGCCGAGACTTTATGTTCTTTGACACCGTTCTCCGTATTGTACAGTAGCACTCTATTTGCTAGGTAGTTGTCTACAATCTTGCGAAGGTATGCGGGTACCTCGAATCTGCGTAGAGCAGCGTTTATGTGTTTCCAACTTGCTGTGTTGAACGCATTTTTTACATCGAGGGTGACAAGCAAGCAGTACTCCTTTGCTCCTCCCTTCCACCTTTCGCCACTGATTGCATCTTCCGCCAACTGCTTTACTAAACTGGCTGCATCTACCGTTGACCGCCCCTTTCTGAAGCCGAACTGTGTCTCTGTGAGGCCTCCCTTTTCCTCGATTGCTTCTTGCAGTCTATCGCTGATTATGCGTTCGAACAACTTGCCCCTCGTATCCAACATGCATATAGGACGATATGCTGAGGGATCTTCTGGTGGCTTCCCAATTTTCGGCAATAGAACTAGCCGCTGGCGCTTCCATGCATCAGGAAATACTCCTTCTTTAAAGCTGTGCGTGTGTATGCCTGAGCACATACATATGTACGTACAAACATAAACCCACTTGACCAAAATAATATGCACGCGCAAATATAACTTCAAACGTACCACAACCAAAAGTTAGCAACGACAACAAAAACAAAAAACCAGATCGTATAAAGGGAACCAATTTTGCAGGTTTTCATCAGGCAGAATGACCCAAGCGGCCTAGAACTTATAATTGCCGACTTAGGTCATTTTACGGCCAAGCAGTACAATTGCAATAACGACACAGCTGATCACCATTGCAGAAGTTAACGACCGCAAGTATATAGAAGAGGATTACAAGTTAGGACCCACACAGAAAGAAGGAGAGGGAGAACAACATACATACATACATAGATCTGCTGGTAGAGTACTGGACTTCGCACGGGGAACGCTTGAGCCAGCACTTCCACGCGCTC
>NW_023469611.1:0-2158 GCF_013731165.1 Rhagoletis pomonella | reverse complement strand
TTATTATTCTTTTTCAGCTGAACCATCTCTCCTGTATGCAGGCGCCTACATTGCATGTGAGATTGGTAAGTGCTAGAACGTAAGCTTATGTACAAAGTTACAAGTAGAAACATACATACATATGAACATACCTAGTTATATATATATACAAGTTGTAGAGAAGATGCGAGTAGGAGATTTTTGGGAATTAAGTACAGCGACGGGCGAAACATCAGAAACTCGCTAAACTAAATTGAATATTTTTGATATGGGAGATTTGTCATACCACATTTATTTTCATCTTGTGTTACCATTTTAATTTATGGTTATTATTATTTTCTTTTTTTGCTTCGTTTTTTTTTTTTATTGTCACATTTGAGGATTACATCGTAAACACATATGTACATACATATATGAATTAGGTTATTCGGAGTTTTTTTGTTGAAGTTGAATTTTTTTAATATTACCAATATGATTAATTATCGGCCGCTGATTGTCGGCCGCTGTGGTGTAAATGTAAGCAGTGCGCGCTTCCACTCCGCAACGCCTGGGTTCAAAGCCTGGTCAAAGCAACATCGCAAAAATATAACAGCGGTCGTCCTTCGGCAGGCAATGGCAAACCTTCGAGTGTATTCCTGCCATGAAAAACAGCTTCTCATAAAAATACAATCGCCGTTCGGAGTCGGCGTGAAACTGTAGGGTCCCTCCGCTTTGTGTGACAACATCAAGGCGCACGCCACAAATCGGAGGAGAAGCTCGGCCAAACACTAACATATGTGTAAGCGCCAATCTATTATTATTATTATTATTATGATTAATTACATGAAGGAATTGAATTCTGTTAATTGTTGAATTGGAATATACGTATGTACATATAGAGGGTGAATTTTTAAATATAGTGATACGTTTAGTTGGTATAGTTTTTATTATTAATATTAAACTCAAATTTAGTGGAAATAGGAACTGTAGCAGGATTTGGATTTGTAGCTAAGTAATAGAGTTTGTAAGTTTTTTTTGATAATAAAGAGCGTGTAAATCAGTAATAGAAAAAAAATGATTTGCTAATTTTGTAGTTGTTTGGTGTGGGTGTTGCACTGGTTGCAAAAAGAGGGGAAATGGGTGGCGCGACGCAATGACGAGGATGCCAGGGACATGACTGAATACTAGACAGACGGAAACCGGTCAGGCTTAGGGGACTCTGTCAATCGTTGGAGTCACGGCAGGGTCCAAGGCTACTGAAAAAAAATCGTAGAAGGGGTGGGTGACTCCACCTGACCAGGACGGGCCTTTTTCTATCTTCTTCAGCTCCTCCTCTTTTGTTTGATTTAGTATTCTGAATACAACCAGGCATGATATCTAAATGTTTGTTAGTATCAGCTGCAGGTAAGATGGTTGGAGACGACCCCCCCGCGGACGAATTGAGCCTGGGCTAGCGAGCATGCCTGTATGCCAACCAACCTTACCCCAACAGTCAGCGACATAACAATGGTGCCCAACTATAGCCCAGTAACCTTTCACTTCCCATAATTTTTCTATATACTATATTTTCTACTACTTATCTCTCAATATCTAGCTTTTCTATGCCTTCACTTTATATTTCTTCAGGACAGATTAGGGTCACGACGGCAACATCGGTTTTACTTAAAGAAAAGTAAGAACAGTGATAAGTGCCCGAGTGAGAAAAAAAGGGGGGTTTGCCTGTCTCACTTTATGAGTTCCTCACACTAGCTCCAAAGCTGGTAAGGTAGTATCCAAAAGTACGATCGGTAAGACTGGGGGATTTAGTTCATTTATTAATGAGCTGTTGAGTAGTCACCCGATAAAGCTACCGCGAGTGTGGTCCAGCGCCACGCGAACGTGAGGCTTATGGTGTGGCGACGCAAGGGGGGGACTAGAGAGTGTGGCAACCATATTCACGGCAAGTGTCGATGATGTAGATGTGCCGCACACTCATATTTAAGACGCGGGTGATTTAGTTGACATCGGCAATGAACAGCACACTGACTGACAAATCGCATTCATGATGACCTCACCAAGGTGCAACACCAACCATACCAAACGTTTACACATATATACATATATTAATAAATTTTTACGCTAATTTGCGATTATTTTTATTAACGAACGCAGAAGCATTCCTGTTTTCTTTTGATAATTTTTACGGATTTACATGTAATGA
>NW_023469610.1:0-5315 GCF_013731165.1 Rhagoletis pomonella | reverse complement strand
ATAACAGTACGGTCCTGCAAAAAACAGAACGGATGGTCACCGTAGGTGTACAGCATAACTGCTACAAGTAGCAAACTATTTTGGGGGTGTTAACAAGTGCTTATTTGTTTTTTTGTAATATCTTCGTTACTTACTTTTCTCTGTAAAGACAAAATACATGCATATGTACATACATACATAAATGCATATATACATAAATACGTACATACAAACATATATAAATATGCATGTGAGGTGTGTACACATGTATGAATATAACTCTAAAAAATAATTCATTCCATAATCTATGCTTATGTATGTAATCAATTTTATTTGTTGTTTTAAATGCTGCCCTAATATAGTACTTTACATATATGTATGCATATGTACATACAATTATTAACATACTTTCGTACATAATCTATTGACATACATTCCCACATTTTTATGCACAAAAATGCATGTGTTGTATAGTACACTCGGAGCGATCGCTCGTCGCTCACTCGTCTTTCCTAGCAGAGTGAGTATGCAGACAGCTACTCGCCTCGCACTGCGAGCGAGGCAACACACAACAGCCTCGCTCGTTTAATAGGAGCGCGAGCAAACAAGCAGCGCTCGCTCGTTTGGCGAGCGAGCCAAACTTCTCGTGCCTCGCCTCATTGCTGCTACGAGTACGAGCTGCGAGCGCCTCGTTGTCTGCGAGGCTTTGAGTAGGAGTTTGCTCGCTCGCTCGCTCGAACTCCGAGTTTTTGCCCACCCTGCCTAGAATATTACGCAAGTGCACTGATAACGCGTATATCTGACCAGTCACAGAAGAAAGCATTAAAAATTAATTACAAAAACTAAAATCGAAAAACGCTGATTACGTGACAGGTTCTCCGAATTCCGAAACAACCAAAAGAATGACAATGAAGAATTCTTTAAAAAAACGGTGTTTAAACAACGATCGTGCCATGATGCTAGATTGTGAAGATGAAAGTCAGGAGGATACATCCCACATTTGCGGCCCCGATGAAATTCTCAGAAAGTAATTATTGCACCGCAATAAAAAATAAATAAATATAACTGAAAGTCCTCTCAACTGGTGCAGTGTCAATCGAAATGAATATACAATTTTGTCAAGTTTCAAGTTTTTCAAGTTTGTCGCCTAGAGCGAGTAATTATAAAGTGGCGCAGGTTTGATTTACGACCCTTTAAAAAGTTTGTATACCCGAGCGCACTTGTGCACAAGGGTATATTAATTTTGTTCACATAACGGTTGTTTGTAACAGCCAAAACGAATCGATATAGATATAGACAAATGTATACATAAATGCTCAGAAAGAATAGAGAACTCGATTAAGTCATGTCTGTCTGTCCGTCCGTCTGTCCGTCCGTCCGTGTACACGATAACTCGAGCAAAAATTGAGATATCTCAACGAAATTTGGTATGTAGGTTTCCATTAATCCAAGGTAGCTTGGTATTGTACCACGCTTGGACTGTAACCACGCCCACTTCCCATATAACGGTAATTTCCAGAAATACGAAAACTGCGATATTTTAGTAACTACTGAAGATAATTCACTCAAAATTGATACTTACAATAATTTTCAGACAAAAAATAAGAATATTATAAATTTTTGGAAAATGGGCGTAGCCACGTCCACTTATGGTTACATGTGTATATCTTGGTAACCGCTGCACCAATTTCTTCCAAACTCGGCAAAGTTATTGGCCTTGGTACAACATACTAAATGGCCGAAAATTTAAAAAATCGGACAATAACCACGCCCATATCCCATATAACGGTAATTTGGAGAAATACAAAGTCTTCGATAAAACAGTAAATATTAAAGCAAATTTATTCAAAATTGATGCTTGCAACAATTCTTTACCAAGAAATACGTTTATGGTAAAGTTTTGGAAAATGGGCGTGGTACCGCCTACTTACGATCACATATATGTATATCGGTAACCGTTCTACTAATTTGTACCAAACTCGGTATTTTTATTGTGCTTGCCACAGAAAAAACAAAGCGTTGAAAATTGTTGAAATCGGACTAGAAGTACGGCCGATTTTCATATAACGGTAAATTTCAGAAATGCTTGAAACTTAAATATTTCGAAATTCAAGGTCGCTAATTTACTCAAAAAAAACTCTAGGGGTAGGTTTCGGAAAGGTGAAAAAACATATATTTAATACTTGCGCCGGGTATTTAATGTTCGGCTCCGCCCGAACTTAGACTTTCTTACTTGTTATTAAATACAATGTTCCAATGTTTATATTCAAGTACTAAAAAAACATTCAGTCTTATCATGAGTTTCATTTTTCCCGAACCGGTTCACTTTTCACTTTTGGTTTCCATGTATTTACTATGGGCAGCTGCATTTAAGTCGTAACTAGGAAGAAGTATTTTATTAAATTAAGGAAAAAAGACGAAATATGTAAAAATTAAGTTGGCAGAGCGTGACTTTGATAATATTGAATGATCTCCAATTGAAATTTACAAAGAGTGATCCATTTCAATCGGAAGATGAAATTAAATTCATATTACAATTCGAATAAGGCTACATCACAATTTTATAATTGGAATTATTTACATATATAAATGCTAAAATAATAAGTCAATTTCAAGCTTGTTCTTTTAAAGCAAATTAGTGCATTTAGATATGTGTTTGTATGTTTCACAGCATGCTTTCGATAAACATCGACTTCACATAATTGCGGTAGTTCTGGCTATTTCACACAATTAACAAGAAACTTATACCTTCTTCTTTTGCATAAACATGCAATGAAAGTAAAAATTACATAAACGGATGATCAAACTTGACATTATTTAATAAAAATGTAATTTTTCCAAAATATCGTAAAGAAAAATCGATACATTTTCACACTCGTTTTGCAAAACTAAGTTAAAACTACTTAGTAGAAGTCTGAAATGCGACTATGAATAGAAGTGAATTTTAAGTTGGTACTTAAATTTAAGTTGCAACTTTATTAGTTTCGACTTAGTGGCTGAACTATGAATACGCGCCCATGTGTTTGGTCTGCTTTGCCCCTATGTTTATTTTATACGAATTTACTTTTCAGATGGCTAAATGAAATTGTGTAAGCGCACCTTTGTCTGGCGCCCTATTACACCCTTAATGTGATCTGCATTTACCTCCGATTAACGAAATTGCTCGGGGCAGCCGTTATCGCAGCAGTAAGACTCAAATAAACCAGTTCATAAATATTAAGACGAATCGTAAAAGTTGCGAATTGTCAAGGGAAGATTCGACCACATCCATCCAAGAAGGAACACGGTTGATATATCAATGGCTTCATTTGAACGATATTCAAGAGATCACACCACTCATTTAGCCAATATGCGGGAAAACTTTTCATCCTGTGGGGCAGTGAGGATTCTTGGTCCTCCTATAACAGAAAACTCTCATCTGTGCTCTTAGGTTTCCTTATAAGGACCAAAGTTGTAGTTGCAAGATCAATGAAGATTATGCACGCTTGGCAGATTTCACAGGTGGAAATAAGACCATCGCTCATGACATCGAAAGGGATTAGTATTACATATGGCATCAAAGCGGTACTATTTTTGGCCTATCCATCTTTAGTCGTTTCAATTTTTTTTCCTTTACAGAGCTGTTTTCTTTTAAACGCTATTTTTGTATTGGAAAAGATCTTATTAGGCGACGCGAAGCAAGCGGGCATTGGCTAGTACATAAATAAAAATAAATTAATAAATAAAATTACAAATAAAATCACAAATAAAATGAAATAGTACAAAATAAAATGAAATAAACTTGAATCAAATAGCATAAAATAAAATATAATCGAATAAATATAAATAAATAAATAAACACGATAAATTGAAGTTAAATTAAATTTAATAAATTAAAATAAAATCAAATAGAATAAAATTAAATATAATAAAATTAAACAAATAAATAAATATGATAAAATGAGCTTAAGTTTAATTTAATAAAATAAAATAAACTAATAAATAAATAGCTTTGATAAAATATAATCAAAGCAAATCAAATAGAATAAAATAAAATAAATAAATACAAATAAAATGAAACAAGTAAATAAATAAATTTATTAACAAACAAACAAATAACTAAAAAAAGCATAAATTACTAAATAACTTAAAAGATAAATATAATTAAATAAAAATAGCAGAGGATTAAATAGAAATTCAATAATAGGCTCATTCCATTGTGGCTAGTGGGACATTTTACTCCAGAATGTGATCAGTTGTGAATTTTAACTATGTCGTCGGAACTTATACAACAGCGAAAGATATGTTTTAACATAAAACGATAACTAATGTATAAAAGTGCTTAACAAAAATACCAAAGGATTTCTTAGTTTTATGTAACTATCATTTGAATGAATGTGACTGGTGGGACACTGAAAAGAACTCTATTTTACCCTTGTGCACTCAAAGATGAATTTTAGCAAAAACAATTAAGGCCTTATTCATAAAAAATAAAGTAGTTTTAAAAAAGGTTTATAAACTGAAAAATTTATGAAAACGTAATTTTATAAAGCTCTTTAAACCTACTTTATTTTTTATGAATAAGACCATTAATTTTCACGAACGATGTATTTGTGTTGTAAAATATGAATTATACGCTTTCGTTTTCAATAAAAATGAGGTTTATATAATCTTCATAGAAATATTAAAATATATTTAAAGTTGTGACTGGTGGGACATCTCCTTGTGACTAATGTAAAGTAATTATGCATGAAATAAAAGTTTCCATAGACAAAAATTACATTTTCCTTTGATTTTTTTAATATCTTCCCACATGTTAATGAAATGTAAGCAACAACAACGACTCGTGCCCCAAACGGTCGATACATTGTGCGACTTCCATTCAAGGAAGAATTTCCAAAAAAGCAGTCTCTGGGCCACTCTCGGTCTGCTGCACTTCAGCAGTTTTTTAGCATGGAGCGATCGCTTCAGAAAAAAGGAGACTTAGGCACAATGTATAACAATGTGTTGCAAGAATATCTCGACCTCGGTCATATGGAGCACACGAAGCCATGTGAGATAGTAGCTAATGGCAAATACTTCTCATTCTACTTGCCACACCATGCGGTCGTCAAACCAGATAAGGTAACCACCAAAGTTCGCGTGGTATTCAACGCCTCAAAAACATCTGGTTCAGGAAAATCCCTGAATGACGTGTTGCACACTGGTCCCACACTCCAGCCAGATCTCATGCTGCTCATTCTGCAGTGGCGAATGCACAGATTCGTGTTCAATGGCGACATTGAAAAAATGTATCGTCAAATACTCATCCATGAGGACGATAAAGATTTTCAGCGAATCTTATTTCGCACATCGGC
>NW_023469609.1:0-5316 GCF_013731165.1 Rhagoletis pomonella | reverse complement strand
CCGCCGTTTTCAATTGCCGAACCAAATTTTCAAATACGATCAAATGAGCACTTTCTGCTTCGTCTTCCTTCATGCGGAGCGTTGCTAGCTGCTTCAACACTAATAATTGACCTACAGCAGATTTCCTCGCAAATGCCATTTCCAAACATCTCTTTAGCCGTGTTCTTGTCGCGTATGTAGGACAAGCAATAATTATGAACAAAACCTACCAAAACGGTCTTTAGCTGTCTTGTCTCTCCTTACAAATTCCGCTTTTGCATCAGCAGCAGTTGGCGGATTGTCAGTTAAAACATCACGTGTAAAGCCTGTTAAGCTGCGACTGAAGTTCGGCGGAGTCGCGTGAGCAACTGATTTCAGAATAGATTATCAGCAAACAAAAGAAACCTAACATTTGAAAGACAGGTGCTGAAGTCATTAATTAAAAGAATAAAAAATAATGGGCCTAAGATGCTTCCCGGGGGAACCCCTGAGAGAGCAATAAGTGGCCTGGACGAAACACCATCAATAGTGACATTGCTAGTTCTCAAGCGCAGGTAAGACCTGATCCACTCCAAGAAACCTGAGTGGATTCCTAACATTCTAACTTGGTTAATAAAATATTGTGGGAGATTTTGTCGAAGGCTTTCGAAACTGCAAGATTTGTCACCGCGGATCTACCAGATACAAAGTTGGGTTGGTTTAGACAGATCAAGTGCTTGACAATAAAATAAAGTTTAGTTTGGACGATATTTTCGAATATTTTAGCAACTGTGGATAATTGACTAATCGGCCTATAATTCTCAACATCGAGCTTGTTGCCTGTTTTGAATACTGGCATGATTGACGTTCGCTTCCAGTTATCAATAAACAGACCTTCGGAAAGAGATTTATTGAAGATTTGCAGTAGAGGCTTCACTAGGGAAATGCAGTTTTTAAACAAGATGGCTGAAAAGCCATCTGCGTCCATCTGAGACGAGTTTTTTACGTTCTTGGTTCCCTCGATAATATCGTCTTCCGTTAGAGCAAGCGAACCCAGGTCTACTGTAGAAAACGCGCTGTTTGAATAGTTTTTTCGAATAATTGACAGTTCATCCCCCGACAGGCCGTTATCCGATACAAAGTTAAATGAAAAGAAATCTGCAGAGATTTACAGCCTCGGATACAGCAGCCGCATCATTTTGCTCATAATAAATAGTCTTGAGTATACTTCAGGCAGATTTCCTTGATTTGATGTAAGACCAAAATTGCTTTGGACAAACCTTAATATCGGACTCGAAATCGCGAATGTAATTATTGTAACGGGTCTTATTTAGTTTACAGAACTCATTTTTGTAGAAACGATATTTACTGAAATGGCATTGCTTTTTTTGATAACTTAAATTTTCTGAAAAACTTATTCCTCAAATTTTTTAGACGCTTTAAATCCTTCGAGAACCAAGCAAGTTTATAGATTTTTGGTTTGAAAACTGGCACGTACTTTGAGCAAAAGTCAGACAAATAGGTTTTGAATAAATTAAAAAATTATCTACTACTAGTCGACACTCGCAATAGGGGTGTTGACAAAATGCCTTTTCGCTATTTACATTCTCGCCATCGTACATATTTATTGTGTATATATTTTTGCGATAATTTTTTACATTTTTTCTGTTTCGTTTTAAATAAAACTGTATTAAAAGATGTTTGTAACGCAATCTGTTGCTTGGTAGGTGTGTTTGAATGTGTGCGTGCGTAAAAGGAAGTGAAAGTAGCCACCCTTTTAAAGCTAACACAGCAGGCTAAGGTGCGAAACCGTGCTAACCCGGCGGTTTAGTAAAGCAGTTGGGAGTACATGTATGCATAGGTTTGGAGAGTTGAGAAAGATGAGTGATTAAATTGGGCGATCGGAGATTGAGTAGGTTAGGCATGAGTGACATCCTCGGCCATGTCGTACCCAATAAAATGACACTAAGAAAGTCCGAGAAGTTTAATATCGAAGTTACGGTGCAGTAAAAGGTGTCGCGAATAAGATCGTGTTAACTGAAAACAACGGTGATTTTTTTGTGAACCATACGTAGCAGTTACCAGGAACCGTTTTCGACTCCTGTTATTGGAATCCAAAGTAAGTGGACGTGAATATTTAGCAATTAGGGAAGAATAAAAGCCAAATGCGGATTGGTAATATGATTCTTAACATCTTCTTTCGAACCTGAATTTTATTGATGTAATTATAATTTTCGAAGGAAAGCACCTTAATGCGTTTCGACCTCAGAATTGTGAATCTTTATATTCCCAGCTGCATACCTTGGCGGATATTTGTGCGTATGTACACGCAGTAAATGCATAAGTTTGAACTCAAAGCTATGTATTTGCGCACATATACATACATACGTTTGTGTGTATTTATTCGCGCTTGGCCGCGCCTTAAAGACAGCAAATTAAAATTAGTTAAATTTCTTTAAATTTTTAGGTCGTCAGCACACCTGTACAAAAGGACCTCGCGAGCAAAAAGGAGCTAAGTGACAACCCACCTACTGAAAGTCACACCAAGGGTCAGTTTCGGCGGCGATCCGACCTTACATTAAAAGCCCGAGGCATTATTTTCAAATATCCGCTACTACAATGGACATCGAGCACCAGTAACTGGGAGAGGCAACAATTTGTGGGAGCAACCCAACAGCATCAGTACATATGTACATGTATGTGAACGTTAACATAGACCTACAACAGTGCCGATGTACATACATGCATATGTACATAAATCGCTGCAGTCAGCTGTTTGAATAAAACTCGGAGTAGGTCAACGGCCGCTACAAAGTAGACCAACGAATTACGCGTCCCAAAATTGTGTGCAGACTGGAATTCACCAGAGGGAGTAGGAAAAAGGTGATATACGTATATACTTACCAGCGAGGGAGAGCCAGGGAACGCAAACATACATACATCGTTACAGCAGCGTCGGCAGATGCGTGATCGCACCCACGCCAATGCCGCTCAGCCAGTGCATCGAGAGAGAGCAGACCACTTTAGACACAATTATATTTTTTGTTGTTGTTCTATTTTCTATGGTTTTGCCAATTATCATTTCTTCACGGTTTTGTTGTAGATTTTGCGATTTAAGCGCGTGGGTTTTTTGTTTTTTTCTTTTATTAAATTAAATTGATAGTTATAGTATAAAGTAATTTATAGGGAATCGCACCACATATAATGTAATCGTTTAATTAGCGAATGTAAGAATATAATATATATTTTTTTTGTTTATAGGATTCAGCCTCGCTGTTTTGATTGAGTTCGCATTTTTTCCACACTTGGTTTCATAGTTTTAATTTTTTTTTTGTAGTTCTATAGCTGGACATTTTGGTTCATTCTAATTTATGGCTCCACACGCGTTGTAAATAATTTTTGCTTGACTCAGTCGTATCAAAAGAATTAAATATCACGGCCGAATTTTTATTTTTTTTTTTGTATTTTGCCGGATCTGTTGCAATTGTGAGCGAGTAACTAAGTACCTGAGCAGCACTGGTGGCTACACCTCAGCTGTTCATTCATGTATGTACATATGTATGCTTGTGCTAAACTCCCCACAGGTCATCTCCGTATGCTGGCACCAACATCGTGGGACTGTTAAGGTGAGTGCAAAGCTATTTTATAAACACACATTCATACATACATATATTTACGCAGAAATATCTGCAGATGTATTTACTTATACACATTTCTTTTATTTTTTTTTTGTGTTGATTTGATTCAAGCCTGTTTTGAGAGGCATTTTTTTAAGCTACATTTGTCTGTACGGATGTGCAGAAACAGAATACTAGCGTAGTTCCCACTAGTTTTGTTAGTACGCTGCCAGGTGATCAAGAACCAGGGGTTTCGAAATCGCACGGTGGTGGACCTAGTTCTTCATCCATCAATGTGGAACAGCTGAGCCGGATGATGGCAATGATGGCGCAACAAAATGACATGATGGCGCAATGCATGAATGAGGTCCGCCACATGCGAGATAATGTAGTTACACTTAACAATAGGGTATCAGAAGTAGAAACTTCAGCGCAGGCAGCAGGAAATCGACCAACAATGGCATCAACAGCGGAATCACGAGGCAGGACATCTACTGATGGTCAGAATGCCAGTCACTCCCGTTCGCAAAATGAGAGCAGGAACAGAAAGATTTAATTAAATAAATAGCATGTCAAATTTGATGGTACAGGAAAGGGAATGACGGTAGAAAGCTTTATTTTTCGTATAGAGAAGATGAGGGAGCAGTATGGCATCAGCTACTACCAGTTATTTACCTGTTTTCACTGTCTCGTGACCGACAGCCCGGTGCTCGAGGCCCACGCTGATGAACCTAACTTTGGTTACTTCGAGCTAAAAGCCGAACTGCTAAGCCACTTCAAGACCGCCCAATCGGACTACGAGATTATTCGTGAAATTATGGAGAGGAAACAGTTGCCCCAAGAGGCCTTTGAAGACTTCTACAGCGATGTACATAATTTGACTTTTCGCCTTAGAAAGAAGATTCCCGAGCAGGAGCTTGTCGGTATAATCCGAAGCAACCTTAAGCCTTACCTGGCTAATTTAACTTTTGCTTCACGTATGAGTACGCTAGCTGAATTAAAATCAGAGTGCAAGCGAGCTGAGAAGGTGATTAAGGAAAATAAAGGTAGGCAAAAACCTGTGAGCAAATTCGATTTTTTGGAAGTAGAAGCATCGGTAGAAAAAAGGGTAGAAGCGTTAGGTAGGGCCCAGTGCAATAAAACACAGCAACCAGTGAGAGTTAGTAAGAATTATTCTTCGTCCGTTAGTCCCAAAGTCAGTGCTGATGTCAATGAGTAAACAATTAGTTCCTTCTGTGCGTCCCCTTTTCACTTCAGGTTATGTTTTTCGTGTGGTATGCCTGTCGACCACTTTGTTAAGCACCCCTTAGATTCCCTAAAATCGGATAAGTGTAAGTCTTCGTTCCACGATATGGTTTGCTTTGCGTTTGGTGGTAGCTCGTCCTTCTGTGTATTCAAGCCAAGACAGGGAAACCAGAAACCTGCGGAGCTATCCGGGAACTCTCGCCAGGTGAAGGAGAACCCGGAAGCAAACCCGTAACAATTTTGAAGAGAGGATCAAGTAGTGAAAAAAAGAGGAGAAAGAGTTATTAGGAAATAGGGTAGTTAAAGGTCTACACCAAAGAAAGCTGGACTATGAGGAGGCGCGTAAACGCATATTTTGTGAAGAAGTACTTCAGAAAAACAAAATAAGGAATTATAAAAGATCAAAAGAATGAGGGCGAAGAAAAAGAATCTCCGTAGGATATGTAGAAAAATAATCTCCACTATTGTTACTATGAAAGGTGATAACAGATTTTTT
>NW_023469608.1:0-5316 GCF_013731165.1 Rhagoletis pomonella | reverse complement strand
AGTTTTATTCGGCATTATAAAATCGTGGCAAAGAAAAAGAACGATTACACTGGTCTACAAATTTCAACTTTTTTTCTGCGAATAAGACGGGACCTGGTGTTTCTGAACGGATTTTTCGTGCTGAACACGAATGATATATGCAAAATTTGTACCACGTCAGGGTTCAGCTCTATAATTTTTCGAAAATGTCCAAAAACGCTGTTTTTAGGGGTTTCAACCCCTTTTTTCTCGAAAACGTGACGTGATGGGAAGTTTTGGACCCCAGATTCGTTTTCAGCACGAAAAATCCGTTCGGAAACACCAGGTCCCGTCTTATTCGCAAAACCCTTGTAGACCAGTGTTATTATTAATCAGCTTTTAAATACTGATGCGATTATTTGGAATTTGAGCGGAACAGCTGATCTCCAATTCGCTTTGAGTGGGAGCGGTGTTTATACACTCTTTCTAACTGTCTGGAGAATTAAACTACCGATTTGAAATGGAGTGTGAGCCAAAACACTTCGCTCTTTCAAAGCGAATTGAAATTCAGTTTATACATATGTTTTGAATCGCGGCGAAATGAATTAAAGCGACTTATGCATGCGTACAAACGTAGTAATAGACGGCCGCTGTTGTTGTTGTTGCAGCGGCTACAATAACCCCGCCCAGATCGGCTCCTATCTCAGTCGTTGTTGTCAAGTTCAACTAACGGAAGTCTCAAGAAGCGTGCAACCTCTATGGGGTCTGTCCACAGGGACAAGGGCGTTAGTTGTGTGGGGTTTTCCGGACATGCCAAGAGATGTTTCGAGTCGTGGGGTATCTCTCTGCCCTGAACTAGATTTTTAAATAGAATCTTCTATAAGCGAAATCCAGAAATCCGGCCGGATTTTAGCCAGTATCCGGCCGGATAGTCGGATACAGAAAAAAGGCCGGATAAGCCGGATTCCGGATATCTACCGGATACCCGGCACATCCCTAAAATTGACCAATATTCCCCAATAGGACGTAGCTCTGCGCTATTGGGTGGATTTTTTTTTTTTTCGTAGGAGAGGGAAATGCTTTATGCACTGGCCGGGGGCGCTAGTCTCTATACTACCTTCCCCGAGTGTGGGACTCCCACCGAAGCGTGTTGGGCTACCCACTGAAACCCAAACTCCCACCTCCCGCGCAAGAATCCCGCATCTGGCACCGCAATTCTGCATGTCTTCAGATGCAGGAGCGCGCTGTTAGAGCCTTGGGGCTGCTCTTTTGTAGGGGCGTTTCATTCGGGTGTCCTCAGTAGACAACCGTCCTCTCATTTGCAGCGGAGTACGAATTTCACGTATCTCGCAACTGCTTCCCACTTTTCTGCGCTGGAAATCATTACCCCAACTATGTTGTTCGGAGTTATGTCTCCGTGTCTTTCTTCCAACATTCTGCACGAAATCAAGAAGTGTTCGCAGGTGAAGAATGTGTGGTACACGTTATCTTCGACGTTTCCACAGTAGTGACAGAACGGTGAGTCCACCCTTCCCATTCTATGAAGATATTCTCGAAAGTAACCATGACCGGTGAAGAATTGCGTCAGGTAGAAATCGACTTCCCCATATGGTCTGTTCAGCCATGTTTGAAGGTCGGCTATCAGGGAGTGTGTCCATCGACCTTTTGTGCTCGCGTTCCAGTTTTGTTGCCACTGCTGGATCAGCTGCTCGCGCGCCCTTGCCGCGGCAGCTGCTCGACCTATCTCGGCACTGAGATTGTAAATCTCTTTTCGCTCGTAAGCAAGTAGCTCAATTGGCATGACGCCAGAAATAACTAGAACCGCGTCCGCGGACACTGTACGGTATGCAGAAGCAATGCGTAGTGCCCCTCTGCGCTGTACCGAAGACATTTGAATCCGGTATTTTTTGACTTTCAATGCGTCAGCCCATATTTCTGCCCCGTACAGGAGCACCGATTGGACCGCTGTCATCAGAAGCTTCCTGCGGCATGGCTTCGGGCCGCCCACGTTCGCCATCAGCCGGCTTAGAGCCGCCGTGCTCTGCGCAGCTTTTTCACATACTCCATGGATGTGTTTCCAGAATGTGAGTTTGCTGTCAAGCTTCACCCCTAGGTATTTGGTAGACCTAGAAGTCGTCACGAGTTGAGATCCGACCATTATATTTATAATTGTTGGGATCCGTTTCCTGGTGAGGAGCACGATCTCCGTTTTGGCTGTAGCCAATTGCAGACCGTGATCGCTCATCCATCCACTGACGTTGCGCATGACCTGGTTTAGCTTGAGCTGTGCTAGCTGGACATTTCTTGCTGTTATGACGGCTGCCACGTCGTCCGCGAAGGCGACAAGGAAGGCGCTCTCCGGCATTTTACGTGGCGTTCCAGAGGTCCGGGCCAAGTACAGACCCCTGTGCCGCTCCGCCGGTTATACGTCTCTTTCTCTGACCTTGTGTTGTGTCGTACAAAAGCCAACGGTCTCTGAGCTAGTCCCGGATCATGTCTAGCAAGTATGTTGGAACCTTGAATGACCGTTCCAAGGCCTCCAGCATATCGTCCCATCTTGCCGAGTTGAAGGCGTTCTTGACGTCCAGTGTTACTAGCAGCACTATTGGCCGCGGCTGGTGGCAGGCTTCTTCGGCCTTATGTACCGCCTCGACTACTTCGCCAATTGCTCCTATAGTTGAGTGTCCCTTCCTGAAGCCAGCTCGTTTCCGCTGCTAACCTGATTGCCTCCGCTGGTATGCCATCTGGGCCTGGAGCCTTGCCGGCTTTCATGCTTCGCAGGGCTAGCTTCAGCTCGTCTGTCGAAAACAGTGGTGCCTCGGCTTGCTCCTCGACGAACACTGTGTCGGCTCTTAGTGGGTGTGTGGGAAATAGCGCATCCACTATATTCTTAACTCGGGCCTCATCCATCGCCTGTGATGATGTATGGAAAATTTTCATCACTATTTTGTATCCCTGGCCCCAGGGATCGCGATCCACTTCGTCACATAGCGCTTTCCAGCAGTTCCGTTTACTCTTCTGTATCTCGGCCCCAAGCGCTTTCTTAGCGCTTTTGTAGGCTGCTGCTCTGGTTAGCGCCTCGGGTCTACCACGAGCGCGCCTTGCGAGTCTCTGCATTCTATGGCAGGCCCTTCGCAGCTCAGCAATTCGGTCATTCCACCAGTATACCTGCTTTTTACCTGACCATTCTCTCCTCTGTGGCATTGAGGCTTTGCATGCCCGGTGAATGCAGCGCATAGTTTCTTCGACCAGCTTAGTACAAGACTCCCTGTTGTGGATCTCTCCCGTTGTGGGTGAAATACCTTGGGAATCTGCTAGCAGTGACGTATCGAACTTGCGAACATCGACCCTAGACGGGTTCCATCCTGGTTTCCTGCGAGGTATACTACATTTTTGCGTTATGTCAGTGACTTGGAAGGTGATGTAGTTGTGGTCGCTACCACTCAGGTCTTCCATCACTCTCCATCCGTCAGCCCTTCGAAGAAGGCTTTCTGAGACCAGGGTTATGTCAGGGATAGAGTATCCAAAACCCGGCCTTCGATATGTAGGGGTCGTTCCGGTGTTTAGGATGGTCAGGCCAATGCGGGCTGCCATTTCAAGGACCAGTCTTCCCCTGGTGTTTGTTTGGGGCATAAACCATTCCACGCCTCTTGCGTTGAAATCTCCAGCAACAATTATGTGGCCGGTTATATCGCGCAATTCGTCTTCAAGGTCTTCGAGCTTTCCCCTGAAGATAGGGACTGTGTCGTTTGGAGACAGGTAGCAGCTCACCAGAGTGATTTGCGCCATTTTAACCCAGACGTAGCAGCGTCCGACCCCGCTGCTCTCTGCGCGATGGTTGGGGCTAGCAATCCATATCGCAGCCGAGCCTGATTGGTCAACATGCCAGGTTTCCTTTGTTCTATAGGGTTCACTGATGATGACAGCGTCTGCTCTTTGTTCAAGAACCAATTGGTCCAGCAGGTCATCAGCTACCCTACTCCTGTTCATATTGCCTTGTATAAATTTAATCATATTCTCCCAAGCTTTGTCTTAGCCTCAGCAAGGGCATCCCTGAAGGCCTTGCACGCTCCCGACCCGGGCAGGTGATTGGCATTTTTCTGTCCATCTCCTGCCGAGCACAGGTAGCAGCTTGGGCTTTCTTTACATGCAGAGGCTATGTGGCCCTGCTGACCACATTTCCAGCATGAACTGCTTCTGTCTGGGCCTTTGCATGCCGCCTTTTTGTGGCCATACCCCAGACAGCCGAAACACCTTTGGACATCCGCGCGCTCTCGGACGCGGCAGATAATCCAACCTACTCGCAGCTTCCCCTTTTCAATAAGAGTCCGGCCTGGCAGTTCGCCGATTTCCACCACAACCATTCTTTGTTCAGATCGAATTACGGTCTCCGTCTTTTCAGGTTGGAGCTTACCACGTATCGTTCCCAGCACCTCTGCATAGGTTTTGCCTTCAGCTGGCTTAATGATTACTTTGGCGAGACTCTTCTTTTTTCTCACCCTCTTCTTTTTATTGCGGCTGGTCGCCTCGCCCTTATTGACCAAGGGTTCACCTGGCGCTGGCCCTGGTTTGGGCTTTCTGGTTTTTCCAACCGTTTTCCATTGATTAGCTGGTACGGTTTTCTGTGCATTATTATTATTATTATTACCATTATTGTTATTAGGATTATTAATAATAATATTTTTACTACCACTATTATTATTATTATTAGTAGTGTTTTTTTTCTTTTCCGGCTCGCCTGTTGGGGAGTTGGATCGAGTTCGAGCTCTCTTTTGCGAGCCAGGGCCAGTTTTCTGCAGCTCGGAAACGGTAGATCCCTTCCGGCGCTGCTCTCGGAGGTAGCTTAGTATATTTAGGCTCTCCTCGATTTGGGCCATACCCGATTTTATTCCCATGGACACATTTTTCTGCTTGGAGACAGCACTCTGCATCTTCTTCAAGACGAGCCGAATCTGGGCCAATTGCTCATCTTCATTGCCTTCGCAGGTTCCCAAGCTTGCGGTGGAATGCTTGTCTCTGTTTGCAGCGGCTGGCGTTTGGTGACCACCATCCCGGCTGCCGGGAGTTGTCGTTTGCGAAGGTGTACCCTTCTGTACCACGTCGACGGCTCTCTCCGTGCTCGTGGTGGCGGCTTTTGCCTGCAGAGGAGTTTGTGGCGGGGAGCGCACAACTCTACTGCTCTTTCTAAATGCGCTGCATTCTTCCTCGGGAGCATCTACACCCACTACAGTTGTTTTTGTTATTTGTTTAATCATGTCAGTTCTATTGGGTCTCCGCTTCAAGCCGCTATCTCCACACGTAGCACAGTCGCTTTAAGTGTCCCGAAGTTCCCTTCTCTCAAAGGAGCAGGCCATCGCG
>NW_023469607.1:0-5316 GCF_013731165.1 Rhagoletis pomonella | reverse complement strand
ATGCTGCATACTACCACTATTTTTAAAAAGTATATAAAATTTATTTCATAGATTCTTTAATTTTTTTAACCTCCTATTATACCACGGTAGTTTATGAACACGGTTGGAGAATGTTGGGATGTTTTCCCTAGTAATTCGTTCAAGTTGAGATCTGAATTTAACAAAACAATCCGGGAGACTACACTCCAAGAATAAGATTTCCCAATCCACGCCAGAAATTAGGTTATTTATATGCTTAAAGTCGCAACGTGAATAATTAAAATTCGACCACAAGGCAGTTTCTTGTGGGCAGGCACAATACTCATAAAACTCAAGCTCCAGTATGAGTGGGATATGATGCTTGTCAGTTGGAGATATTGGACAGTCTGACCTGGATAGCTTAAACCTAAGGTCGTATGAGATAAATACAAGATCTAAAATCCTATTAAGCTCATTTTCAAAGTGATTGATTTGTCTTAATTGTAAGCTATAGAAACCGTCTATTAAATAAATTTCACTAGGGCAATTTACATTACTAGGAATGAGCACAGTATCATCCGGAAGGCATGACCACATAATTTTGCTGAGATTATAGTCACCAAGTAGACACAATTGGGCTTCCTTATTTGAAAATGATGATAAATCTAAAATATTATCTACATGGTCACTATATAATTTCTCTGAGCTGTTAGGAGGTATATAGGATACGCAAATGTATAGTTTCGCACCATCACCATCAATAGATACACATAGCTGGTCGAGTTGAGAGTTAGCATTTTTAGGGTAACGACTGCGGCGCCAATACCAATTTTTACAGCAATGAGAACACCGCCCCTACGAGTGGTATCTGTCGCTGTACTGTATCTATCCTTGCGAAAGATTGAAAACAAATTTCGGTCGAAGAACTCCTCATTGCAAAAATTCGCGTTAAGCCATGTCTCGACTAAGACAATAACATCGAAATCCGTATGAGTTGTAGCAAGATATACATCATTTGCTTTGGTTCTCATGCCAGAGATATTTTGAAAATAGATTTTTAATGGATTATTATGCGTAGGATGAACAACTAACTTGGAGGTTGCCCTCCTTGTTTTTGAAAAAAACGGAACTGTCGAATATTAACATTTGTTGGCCAGATTTCTGGCTTCAGCAAATTAAAATATACATCTTCAGGAACTCCCAATTTGAAGTTGATATATTTTAGTGATGTCTCATTTGTATCCTTTTTTACCAATTTATAGCAGGCAATTTGTTGCTTATCAACGATGACTTGCTTCGACACGTAATTAATAATATCGACTTCCGAAACCGTTGGCTTGAACGATGATAAATGGAGCCACTTAAGAGGCGAAAATACTCCCAGATCATTATTTTCATTACGGCCAACCACAACATTTTTCCGCTTGGGCACTTTCTTTCGCGGAACAGTAATCCAATCAGCACCGAGTTGCGGCTGGGTAGATGCATTGAATATATCTGACGAAACAGTTTGCAGTTGTTTTGATGCAGATGGCAAAGCATTGGGAGTAGCATTGATAACAGCAGTGGAAGGTGAAAATGTATTAGTAACAGTAGCCAATGCAGTTGATAACGCAGTCAGCATCTGTTTAGAAGCTGATGACCAAGCGACAGAAGTGACATTATTCACGTCAGCGGAAGAAGATGAATAAAGGCTCTGTTATGCATACTTGGCATTGCTTGAGAGTTGTCACATAAGGAATCTGTTAAATGAGCTTCGCGTGTAAGCGGTTACCCAACGCACAGCATTACATACGTAAAAGTCTGTTGGTTTTTGATTTCTACGTAAAAATGGTATAGCAGTGCATGCAATGCCAAGTATGCATAACAGAGCCTTAAGCATTGTTTGTTGTTATCATATCAGCTGATAATGCAGTTCGCATTTGTTGAGAAGCCGACGGCAAAGCAGTTGATAACGCAGTCGGCATCTGTTTAGAAGCTGATGACGAAGCGACAGAAGTGACATTATTCACGTCAGCAGGAGAAGATGAAGAAGCATTATGTGCAGTTATCATATTAGCTGATAATGCAGTTCGCATTTGTTGAGAAGCCGACGGCAAAGCAACTGAAGAAACATTATTATCCACCTCCGCTGAAGTAAGTGAAAGTGCATTGTTAACAATCGCAGAACTCTCAAAAGCCGAAGATTCAGCCAATGACGGAACAGGCGTTTTAGCAACCATGTCAGTTTGAGAGTGTGAAACATTTTCCATAGCCGAGGTTGGTGACTTCGCTCTCCGTAGGTCAGGAAAACTTGTTGTTGTTCACCTTAGCAGTTGATTTAGAATTAGCAACAACATCCTTTAGGGCACCGAATTCTGTACATAAAGTTTTTAAACATGATGAAACATTTTTGTTGTGTTCACAGTTTTTTTGATTTATTAAAGCAATTTCTTTATGAATGTCACCAAATTGGTCCATTATTGTGGTTACGATAGAGTCTAAGCCATTTTTATGCGTAGCCATGAAAGAATCCAAAGAACTTGTTAATTTTGCAGGCAATAACAAACACTCTGGGCAAAGATAGCAGATATGCTTATTCTGGTTAAATAGTCTGACATCATATTCTGATATTTGGCCCACCCAGCAAGTTCGGGGAAATTGTTTTAGACAAAAACCACTGCACGGCGAAATTAAGGTATCATTTCGCGGAAATGATTTGCCACACTTTCCGCAAGAGTCCATGTTAAAACCACTAACAAACCAAATAGCAAGAGCAGAAGCAAAACACGTCCGCACTCTAGCCCGGTGAAACGAGAAATTTTTGCGCTATAACTGTAACTAATATGAATCTGAATAATAAATTGTATGCGTGCTATATGTTAAATTGAACCTATACTAAATTTTAACCTGTTTAATTGGAGGAGTTATAACGCAAAACAACGTCTCTGATCAATCAGTTGTATGGGAGCTAGATGTTTTAGTGAACCGATTTCGATGATTTTATGGAATAGTTAAGGTAATATTAAAAAATGGTCATGTGCAAAATTTTAGTAAAATATCTTTAAAACTCAGGGACTTTTTTTATAAAATAGTTAAAATTTAAGCAAAGTTTCAAATACCACTATCTCCAAAAGTGGAGACAATCGGGCAAAACTGGGGATGCCATTGAATTTAAAAGGCTCCAATTAAGTAAGAGCAACTATCAGAACTTTTGTCGAAAAAAATTTGATTTGATACCACGCTCGAAATATTCTGACTACAAGAAGGAGCATAATTAAAAGTACTAAATCGGGGTCTTTAAACACTTCTAGAGAACAATTTTTTGAAGCATTTTACAGGTATATGCAACGTGTTAAGGACTAGCAGTTATAGAAAGATTTAGATCGTTTCGACGTATTTTACAAAAGTGCCTTCAATTTGTTTTTTTGGAATAAAAATTACGCTCAAGATCGCAGAATATTTTATCTTTAAAAGTTAGTTTATTCTGAAAGCACACCTCTTGCTAAGGTATCAAATTATTCGTAATTGTTTGTAGAATACAACACATACTTAAGAAGTTCTTAAAATAAAATGCTTCAAAAACTATACGCGATAAACCGAAAATTTTGAAAATTGTGAAACGTGGAGTTACAGACTTTGACTTACTTGCCATTTCGTTATTTTGTAATGCACACTTTTCTTACCTACTACATATGAAGTATACACATAAGTGCTAAATGCCCATTAAATTTCCAGTCAGCACTTGTGAAAAGTATAAACATCGAATACTTATACCATTTATGTACATAAGTATAATTTTCAACTATGTAATTGCGGGTGTTACATTGCTTTTGACGATTCTTATTAGCCTTCGAATAGACCATTTATTGAGGAAAATTTTTCCTTCTTCGGTGCTGTGGCTACGTAAGTAATTTTGGCCAAGTCCTTCCTGACTCCAGTTGCCTAATTTCGATAGTGACATTATTATATTGCAAATTATTGTTCTTCTTAGTGAGCTTCTTCAAAAATGGGTTGGAAAGACCCTTAAATGGGGAAATAAAGGATTAAAAGAATTCAAAAAAAAAGTCTGGCCAATTTTCGCTAAAAATCTTTGAAGGCAAGAATTGGGTATGAAATTACGTATTCTTAAATTTTTCCAATTAACTAAAACTGTTTGCTTAGTTTTTTTTTTTACCATTTAACCCTCTAAATGCCATGCTCATTAAACATCGTGGAATTTCATAAAAATATAGGTCTTAAAGACCCATTATGGTAAAAGCTTAAGGGTTAACACTTAGCAAGTTAAAGTTCCTTCGATTCATTTGTAGTTCGTTTCATACCGCAGAGAGCCTTAGTCCTGGTATTCGCCTTTTTATACCACTTCATATCTACGTTCATATTTGGCTCCGTTTTCGTATTACCTTTCGTTTTCGTATTTTATTCATCTTTACCATCGCCGTTTTATTCGTCCTCACACTCGTCTTCGTCTTACCCTTCGTCTTCTTATTGTTTTTTGTGTTCGTGTTCGTTTCGATTTCATATTCGTCTTCATCTTCGTATTTGTGTAAGTCGGAATTTTTATGCTCACCCCCTAGGATTGTTCTATACCGAGGAAAATTACCCTTATTTTTTTATTTTGAAATCAAAAAATATTTAGAGGTCGCTCAAAGCGCCCAAAGTTTTCCATGTATTTTATATGGGAAAAAACAACTTTTCGTAGAAATGGTATAGAATAGTTAAAAATCAATATTTTTCTACCAGAAAACTCTGCTTATCTGCCGGAGACTTGCAACTATAGTTTATAGGTCCGCCAAAAACCTACAAAAACCCCGAAAAATGCATCGGGGCGACTAATAAAAAATCGTTGTATTAAAAAATGGCTAAATAAACAATTGGGTATTATTATTGAAAGCCTCCTGAAGAGAACCTGAACCCTCTAAATATTTTTTGATTTCAAAACAAAAAATAGGGGTATACTTTTTTCGATATAGAAAAATCCTAGGCGGTGAGAGCATTGAAATTGCGACTTTACTTTTTTTTTGACGACCCTAATTTACACAGAAAATCGCTCAGCTACAAATGCATAACCCTTTAATACGAACCTAGCTTTGCACGTGAACCCAATGGGCGACTGAGCGGCGATGAAGCGCCGTTATTGCAACATTGCACGTTTTCTCTAGTTTCTCTTTGCCACAGCAATTTACGAATTATTATTGACTTTGCTTTGCAATTTTTACTCAGTTCACCAACTAAGGAGGTCAATATAATTTATGCATTTTTTTTTCGTCTTTAGTTTTTTTTCACCCGCCCGAATTGCAATGTTGTAGTGCCGCCAATTTATTATTTTCTCTTTTTTTTTGTTGCCAATGCAATTTTTTGCGTTTTCGTCATAGTTTC
>NW_023469606.1:0-5317 GCF_013731165.1 Rhagoletis pomonella | reverse complement strand
GCACTAATCGCGCGCTGTGATGTTGATTCCCTGCAGCAAAATTTAGGGACAGTCTGGCAAAGCGCTAGTTCCGCCCCACAAATTTCAGAACTGTCTCTGAACTACTGCAAAAGGGATGCAGAGCTGGACGGTTGAAACTCATATGTGGCTAGTTGCGCTGTCATCAATGTTACTCATCCTGGTCATGTGAAAGCTGACAAGAGATGCTATACTATATTTTTTCGATTTTTTAGTCCCTAAAACTAATAGCAAACTGTTTTCGTTTATTTAATATGTAGTTCTCTACATAGTTTATGCGGCAACTGCTAAAATATTTCCAAAAAAGTCGTTACTGGTATCATTAATGTAATGATTTCGATGAAATTTAGTTTGTAGTCTTTATTTTATTAGAAAAACCTAAATATAAAATATGGAGAAGATTGGATTACTATAACGTTCAAAACTCACAAAAAATGTGGGCCCAGTCATTAAATGTGATAGAATTTTGGGTAATTTTTGTTTCCTGCTTTCCACTCTCAGAAAACAAAGGTTATACAATAAAATGACTTAGGTGTCAATACTCGCTTTTTCCCAATATCTGGTGGGATTTTTTCATTGTTTGAAAAATTCTTTTCGCTAAATTATGCAAAATGAAGCTGAAAATCAAAAATTAAGAAAATCAAAAATTACATATATTTGCAAAGTCGCGCGCAAAGATCAAATTATATATTCGAAAACTACATAAAATTCTCTAAAATATTACTCTAATTTCAAGACCTGACGGACCGGTAACACACACACTTTTTTTTACTAAAAATCTTTATAATCTACATTTCAAAGTAAATTTTTTGGTAAGGAAATAGGAAAATACCAAATAAATGATAAATACCTTCACCTGAATATTCCACGACATTTAGATAATTAATTACAATTGAAAAAGAAACACTTTCTGTAATGGGTTCAGCGCCAAATGCAACTAAACTGATTAGTCGGTATCGCGCCCATTCCCGTATTTTTTTGGAAATGTATCGTTCGTGAAGAAGGGGGGTGAGTAAATAATGTAAAATTTGGTACTTATGACTTTTACTATTCCCTCTCTAAGTCAAACCGGTTTTTTTACCAACTGTCACCATGACTTTTTTCTACCTGCCTCCATATATTCGAAACACTGTGCGCCATTTCCTTTTTAAATATTCACAATATATTTAGAGTTAAAATTTGTTTGTTATTATTTTATAAAACAAATCATGATGCTTGAAACAAAATCATATAAACCGTGTTTTAAAACTTTAAAAACTAAACTAAAAAAAATAAACATTTTTAAATAAAATATAAAAAATAAAGATTTTTTTTATTATAACTATTTCGAGTATTCAAATTTTAGTGTAGTAAAGTGTAATCTTGCATCTTAAACGAAAATATTTAAATTGGAGAATATCTTCAAGAGCGTGCGTAAAAAGTGTTACATTAAATCAGCGCGATTAATTATACTAAAATTTAATGGCTTATAGAACTGCATACTTATAAACTCTGATTTAAAATATTGAAGTTTTTATAATAGTTTCTAGAATTCTACTAAATTACCAACACAGTTAGAAACGTGAATTTATTTGTTTATGTTATAATACCTATGAGCCATCCTTAAATAAAAAATTTACGAAAAATATTTAGCATGAAAATCATTGTGAATATTTAAAATTCTATATGTTCTTATTAGATGCAGGGGAGTCTATGTATTACATTTCAATACACTTAATACAATTTAACGCTGAGCTATCACAAATAAGCATTCAATATATCACCGTTTTTCTCATTTTTTTACACGATTTAGTTTAGATTTTTAATTATAAGTATCCCAGAAATACCCATTATACGTAACAAATATAAATTATTTTTACGAATAACAAAAAGAAAAAAAGGAATAATTGACACTTTATGTTCCTAATTTTAAAGCACAGTTTGCCTCAAAAAGTAAATTAGTGCAAATCAAATAGCTCTTTAAACATAAAATGAAGTATATATTTTTTATTTACAAAATTGTATGCGTGCTTATTTAAAGAAAAGGCTCTGTACTTTACTTCTAAGAACCAGCTCAAAACTAACCAAATTATTTCTAGTTCGGAGGTAACTCTTTTTGAACTATCTAGGAACTGTTGTTATATGAACTGTCTCAGAGCCATCTAAGCCAGAGTCAGCTCAGAACAAGTTCAAAAGTTCTGCAGAGGGCGACAATTGTCACTTCGTAGGACATCGCCATGTTAAAAAAGACAGTTGAAAGCATTGAGTTGAGAACCAGTACCGACCCTTTTCAGGCTAGCTCAGCTCAAGTTCTGAACCAGTTTGATTTGCTGCAGGGTTCAAACTCAACATTTGAAAACACATTTACATGTATGGCTGTAGCTGAGTGTGCAAAGACGCTCAGAACAATTGGTTGCTTTCAAGAGGACCGGGCTCAATTACCATCAGACGGTACATAAAATTAGTTTTTCCTTCTTAATTACGAAAAAGCATCTGTGCACTTCACAACGACATATTTTAGTATAATATTACATTTACATTGGACCAAAATGCGTGATTTGAAATCAGTCATTTGAAGGTGTTTACACTGCTTGATCCGCATTTGCTTTGACTTCTCATCAAATGAAAAGGGAAGACAAAAACAAAATGTATGTAAACAAACACTATATTTATTATATTGTTAACGCTTTTTGGACACAAAAAGGCAATTATTCTTTGATTAAACTAAAAATGTGTAAAGCTCTTGTATAAATTAACAATTTTTACACACAAATTTCAAAGATTTATTTATTTCGTTGTGTTTGTTTTGTGTTTGAAAAATTCCAAATGTCAAAGACAAACCAAAGCTTTTGTGGAACTTTTGTTTCTGAGTGCGTTCAATAAAATAGTACGGCAATTGGAACGCATTTGTTTCGTGATTTTGTGTAAATGCGTCGAAATGCGTCATTCTGGAAATGTGAATTTGTATGGAGAAATGCGTGATTTGGCCTCGCATTTGAGGTTTCTCGCCCAAATGACGCATTTGGGCTCAATGTAAATGTAATATAACGTACATTTTCAAATTTAAAACGAGTTGGGTTGGTGCTCTTTCATATGCGTATTTTTTTAAATTTAGCACGTTTTTTTACTTCTAAAATTTTTGCCCTCAGTGTAAAATATAAGTAAAACATTTTCTATTTACCGATAAACTTTGACCTCCCTTGAAACAAAATTCGGAACCCAACTGTAAAGACGCCGATAGGCATACATACATATATATTTTTTGACATCCCCTCTACTAGAATCCGTTTTCAGAACTCTGCCATTTTTGTTTTGGTGTTTAAAGTGTTATACAAGCAAAAAACGACTGATGTGAATAAACACTTATTTAACGTATCGATAGTAGTCTCACATTTTGTTTTTAAATCCAGTCCACTAGACAATGGTGCAGCAGAAGAACGCATTACTTTCATTTTAGCCCATTGATGAGTGTGTTTAATACGCATGTGATTCCTTACGGAATTCGGGTGGGCAAACCGACGACCGCATTCAAGAACGGGACAAACAGGGCTGTCTCGTGGATAGTGGCCATCCAGATGTTGTCGAAATGATGTCTGCTCTAATGGAACTTCGCATAGAGGGCACGGTAATACATAACTGCTATTAATGTTGGAGGTATTGTCTTCATCATCTAAGCCGGATATTGGAGTTAAAGGTATATCTGACATGACAACGTCGTCCCTTTTTGTTAAATTAGTATCCAAAATGCATTGGTGTATCATTGCCGTTTTTTCGAGACCATAAAGGTATTCATATATAGGTAGCTGTTTTACAAAGCGATTTTGACACTGATGTTGCTCGTGTTTATAGAGTCGCTCATTGTGCTCAGTTTGACTACTTTGATGTTCTTCCTTAATTATCATATTTTGATATATCGTTGGTTTGTTCTTTAGTCGTGCAGTTTTTACCATTAACGACAAAGCTGTAGATTGCGCCACGTAACTATCTATTGACAAATTATTATGAGCAATGGAACTGCACCTAAGACCGTTTTCCTTTTGAGGTAGTTCTTCATACTTCGCGTTCCACAAATTGTTGCAAAGAATTGCTGAGTAGTGCTGTGAAGTTTTAGGGCTAACCGCTTTATCGCTTAAGTTGGTCGATATTTTTTCGGGGTATTCTGTTGTATGAAAGTTTTACACTTTTTTAATAATGAATTTTTTAGTGTTGTGTTTAGGACAAATAAATTAAGATTTATGGATGATTAAACTAAAAAACGTAAGAAAATCGTTTCACCTACATGGTCCGTGAGGATTTTTTATTAATGTAATTTTTATAGTTTGTTTAAAACAAATAAATTGGGCTTTATGAATGATTGAATTAAAAGAACGGTATTCAAACCGTTTAATCTAATGAGTCGTGGGGTTAGGATGTTTTTGGATATACTGACGTAATACAATTTCGAAGTGCTAGAGTCAACCACATATACAGGTATTCCAGTAAGTGTTCACTAATTTATGAATATATGTAATTCAATCAATTTGTAAATACATATATTAGAGTTGCTATAGCAACTATAAAATAAAATAAAACTGTAGCAACTATAAAATAAAATAAAATTTATAAAATACGAAAATCTAGTTTTTGTATGGGATACCCCCTAATTTGGTTATATCGAGCCCTAACCGCCAAAAGGGCGTAAGCGACAAAATGTTCGATTTTCTGTTTTTGACAGACATCGATTACTTACCACCATACGCACCTTCCTACGAAGTACCATTGAAAAGTTATAGCGAAAGCAATTTTGGCTTAAAAGCTTAATTGTTGTTTAAATTTTTTTTTTTACCCGCAGTATCGGTTAAGCCTTTTTCTCCGCGAACAATTAGTGCGTTCAAGCACATCTACGATTTGGAGGTTTTGCAGGATTTGGTCCAAAGTCGTTCATGTACCGTACGCGTTGCCAGAAGAGGGAGTTTTTCCCGTTTTGGGTGAATTTTGAACAAAAAAGGGATGGCGGGAATAATGGTCGTGAAAACAGGGAAAACCACATACGCCGTGCCCATAAATATTATAATAACACTATTAGGCTAAAATAGGGTGCGATACAATCTTGGGAAGGATGTATGGAATTTAAAGTTTAGTTACGCGAAGAATCTCGCCCTTCAGCATCCACCTCCAATCAAACTGGAGCGTATTGCACAATATGTGCAGTAAGCTTTCCTCCTAATAAATCTTAATAGCAAAAACGCAAGAGCATGTGCAAAAATATAAGCCAATTCACGATAACTAATCGCCAGCTGAAAATTTCGCAGTTCACTAATGGTTCGGTAGCACATCAAGC
>NW_023469605.1:2590-5317 GCF_013731165.1 Rhagoletis pomonella | reverse complement strand
ACTTTTGTTTTCCTTGCTATTATTGACTACATTACTTACTCTTAAATCGATCATATAACATACTCAATTACATACTTTGAAAATTTCCCACTATTTCTTTTGCTCTTATTTAAACTGCGAAATCTTAACCCAGGTGCATACTATATTTTTCTGTCACTAGTTTTTTTAATTTCTTTTTTAACGTACATATGTTTAAGATGAGGAATATTATTGTAAGTTTTGGTACTTAGTATTAAGGCTCAATAAAATGAATTACTAAATTTTGCTTTTGGTCTGAAAATCGGTTGTTGATATTTGTGATGGGACTTTAGTAACAACCGCAAAGTCATGGAGGGAGGGTGAAGAGTGGCTAAAAATTACAGCTCCGCCGCAAAGCTTCAGGGTTTCCTGTTCCCCCACTTTGCATTTATTTTTTTTTTTTTGCTTAATCTGAGGTCTTGTAAATATACGACGATTTTCTTGAACCCTAGTGTGATGTAAATACATTTTTTTTTTAACTTATGACAGGCCATGGATTTAGGCCGTGACGAGGTTATCATAGCTGCTTCATGAACCTACGTATATCACACTGAAGCTCCGGGACAAGCCAGATGCACACGGGCAGTTGTGATACGCCTTCGCTTCGTCACGAAACACGGCACAAATTTCATACATAGCTATCCAGTCGGCAAGTTTCATAACATAGAAAATGGCGCCCAACGTGGGGCCCCGAAGGTCATTACAGAAACAACTTTCTTGTAGGGGTTCCCAACTCTGTCCTATCAAAAGATTCGCTTGTTTTTGTATCTCGCTAAAATAGTTTTCTAATCGAGCGTAGGAACTTAGTTTGTCGATAAGCTAATTGCACGTCGTACTAACCACGTCGAGAAGTTAATTTCTTCTGCAAGTAAAACCAGCCCAAAACATATTTTGCTTTTCTATTAATATTGTGGAGATCTCTAAAATTGTCTAGATGACAGTTTTAAATACCACTTAGATTATTTCGTTCGGTAGAATATTTAGGGTGATCATGTGGCCATGCAACACCAAGTAATTATGTATGAGTATGGAATACGTAGATGTTTCATTGCGTCCTCCTCGTACAGATTTACAAATACAAACCGCAAGTAGAGAATATGTGAATCCTAAGTTTGTTAAAATAAATATTCAACAACCGAAAAGTAAGACCAAACACCTCATAGATAGTATTCAGGCTCAAGTATAGTGTTGTTTTTTTTAATCTTTAAAAATAGTTTATTATACACCATATCGCTCCGTCATAGTAACGAAAACTTACCGCCACCCCCTCCAGCAATCAGCACAAATTGCACAATTTGCCGCGAGATCTTGGGTTCCGGTTCTGACGTTCTTCGCACAGCCTGCAATCATAGGTTTCATCGTACGTGTTTGCTAACGTGGCTGAAAAGAAACTCCTCCTGCCCACAGTGCAGAGCTAATTGTTCTAGTAAAGATATCAGGCCACCCCACAGTACTGTTAACACGCGTTCACGTGCTAATGCTCCCCATAATCTCTCTGCCGAGCAAGGGCAAGCCTCTTCTTCGCAGGGATCTTGTATGCCACCCCACACACACAGTCAAACTCAACAATCACCCTCACAAGAACTACAGTCTCAACAACCTCAGCAGCTGCCAGAGACAGTAGCTCCTCCGGGTAATACAAATAGTGGAAGTCCCTCTAATGAGACGGAAGAATGTCGTATTCGTAGTTTAGTTAACGCAGTTATTTCAGCGCCGAAACCAGCTCCTCGCAAGAACTAAACGGTTACCCCACTGAAGATGAAAATTCTTCTACCAATAAATACAAACCTCAATTCAAACATTTAGTACCATATGAAAAGCGACTAGAATTTTATCAAGAAAGAAAGCATGCAATTTTTGTTGATAGGGAACACTCCAAACCTGCTCCACATAGAAAGCGCTCTGCCATTCGAATGAATGAATTTTGGAAAAAAGTAAAAGCCCAACAGACATCTTTAAACAGTTTAATATTTACCGTAAAGAAGAACGTGTCCGATTTGCGCCCTTACGCTGAAGTAGAACTTTTAGGGGAGACATGGTTAGGTCTCTTAGACAGCGGAGCTCAAGTGTCTTGCATAGGTCATAAACTCGCAGATAAAGTCTGTGCTGAGAATAGTGTAAAAACAAGACACCACACATCAGTCCATACCGCTGACGGCAGCGAGCAATATGTATTTGGTACATTCAAACTTAGCGTCAGTTATAAAAACCAAACAGCAACCTTAGAATTTTTCGTCGTTCCAAGCTTAAAACAAAACCTAATCCTGGGAATAGATTTCTGGTCTAAATTCAAAATTGCTCCTCATTTGATCAATCAAATTGATTTTAATGGCGATGACAACAACGAAAACTCAACTAGGCACACCATGTCGTATGAGCAACAAAGGAAGCTGAACACTGTAAAGGAGTTATTTCCATCTTACGCAAAGGAAGGTCTTGGTAAAACCCTGGCGACGGCTGCTTTGCTCTTTCCCAGGAGTTGGTGGTCTACGACTATGCGGTGGGGCTTCTTGGCAGGGAATCGGCTGGGTTGGTTGTTCGCCGGCGGGGATCCTGCTAAATTATTCACTTATGCACGTCGGAATAAAACACTCCTTATTTTATGTTTGTTTAATTCAGGAATTCGCGTTTATTTGCGTTCAATGTACTTATTTGTTATAACTCAGCTTTAAGGTTTTTACAAGATTAATTTTCTTTAAAGTGTTCAGT
>NW_023469605.1:0-2580 GCF_013731165.1 Rhagoletis pomonella | reverse complement strand
GTGAGTATAAGAATTCAATAGATAAATACAATAGATTCAATTAAATAAACCTTTTTCTTAATTATAGGTTGGAACGTGTGGTTGCTGATCTCGCGTAGACAACCCACTTAATTGAACATAATATAGAAGTAGTTCCAGAAGTCCGTCCGGTTAAACAGCGTTATTTCCCGATATCCCCAGCCATTGAAAAACTAGTCCACTCGGAAATAGACGATATGTTGAAATTAGGGGTAATAGAAGAGTCGCCGAATAGTCCGTGGTCGAGTCCCGTAGTTTTGGTCCGAAAAGGTGAAAAAGTCCGTCTGTGCTTAGATTCGCGTAAGGTTAATAGTTTCACAGTAAAAGATGCATATCCTCTTCCTCACATAGAGGGCATCTTAAGTCGTCTACCAAAAGCTCAATACATTACGTCGCTCGATTTAAGGCGAGCATTTTGGCAAATTCCTTTAGCGGAAAAAAGCAGGGATTTAACAGCCTTTACTGTGCCAAACCGCCCACTCTATAGATACTGCGTAATGCCCTTTGGGCTATGTAATGCGCCACAGGCTTTATGTAGACTCATGGACCGGGTTATACCAGCTAATTTGAAGGATAAAGTTTTTGTTTATTTAGACGACCTGCTCATAGTATCGGATAGATTCGACAGCCATATGAAAACCTTAGCAGAAGTAGCACTACAATTACGCAAAGCAGGGCTGACTATAAATGTGGGAAAAAGCAAAATCTGTCTGAAAGAAGTCAAATATCTAGGGTACATAGTAGAGAATGGCACGCTTCAGACCGATCCAGACAAAATATCAGCGGTAACACAGTACTCAAAACCTACCACTGTTAAGCAACTGCGTCGATTTCTTGGCATGGCTGGTTGGTACAGGCGATTTGTACCTAATTTTGCTGCCGTTACTACGCCTCTGACTGACTTACTCAAGAAATCCAAAACCTTCAAATGGAATGAAAATGCTCAGCAAGCTTTTGATCTGCTGAAACATTTGCTGTCCTCCGCACCAATACTTGCCAATCCCAATTATAATAAACCTTTTCATATAAAATGCGATGCTTCAAAGCTAGGTGTCGGCTCCGTCCTAGTTCAGGCTAATGATGAAGGGGTAGAAGTACCGGTGGCTTACTTTTCGCAAAAGCTCAATAAGGCGCAAAGCAATTACCGTGTAACTGAGCTAGAGTGTCTCGCAGCCATTTTAAGCTTGCGGAAGTTTCGTGCGTACGTCGAGGGTCAAGATTTTACAATCATTACTGACCATGCAAGCTTACAATGGCTGATGAAACACACGGACTTGAGTGGCAGACTAGCGCGTTGGTCTTTGAAGTTGCAAGGTTTCCGCTTTAAAATCGAACATAGGCGTGGTTCGCAAAACGTCGTGCCTGACGTTTTGTCGAGGCAAAATTTCGAAGACCTAAGCGAAATAAGTTTGTTTCCTTCAGTCAACTTAGATTCAGATGCCTTTGTATCGGAAGAATATGAAAAGCTCAAAACCCAAATAGAAAAAGATAAAAATAAACTGCCAGACCTTCAAATTATAGACGGGAAAATTTATAAACGTACTGAGCACCCTAATGGTGACGAAAATCGAGAATCTTTTTGCTGGAAACTTTGGATACCCAAAGCACTGGTTGAGGCCACTATCAAAAACGCGCAAAAATTGTAGAAAGGCTTCGACTAAACTTTTATTGGCCATCCATGATTAATGACGTGAAAACTTTTATCACACATTGCGATACTTGCCAACAGAGCAAATCTCCGAACATTGTACTACGTCCGCCAATGGTCGCTAATTTTAAAATTGCCCGACCGATGCAAAGATTTATTGGGCCCATACCCAAGATCCAAAAGTGGTAATGTCGGTGTTCTTGTAGTCCTTGATCATTTAACCAAGTTCCCATTTTTAAAAGCTGTTAAAAAGTTCACATCGTCCGTAATTTGCGACTATCTCGATGAGCACATTTTTCCTGTATTTGGAACCCCCGAATATTTGCTATCCGACAATGGAAGTCAGTTCAAGTCTTCTGAAAAAAAGATTTCTTTTTGCTAGAGGTATAAAGCACCTTTTCACAGCCTTGTATAGCCCACAAGCTAACGCGAGCGAGAGTGTCAATCGCTCCGTTATCGCGGGTATTAGATCGTATCTAAAGAAAGACCAAACAGTGTGGGATAAAAATTTACAACTTATTGCAGAAGCGTTAAGATCTTCGGTTCACCAAACAATTGGCTGTACGCCTTTCTACGCTATGTTTGGCCAGCAGATGATTAACCATGCAGATGACTATCAACTTCTCCGCACGCTCGAGTCTTTAGGGGGGGATGTTGTAGTAAATAGAGATGATAGGCTAAAACTCGTGAGCGCGCAAGTTTTAGACAATATTCAGATTGCCTTCGAAAATTCGGCGAAAAGGTATAACCTTAGAAGTAGGTTGCTAAAGTTTGAAATAGGCCAAAAAGTATATCGGCGAAATTTCGTGTTAAGCGATGCCCCTAAAAAGTTCAACGCCAAATTTGCCCCTGTCTTTATAAAAGCCGAAGTCTTAAATATAAAAGGTAACCACATGTACCAATTAAAAGACGAA
>NW_023469604.1:0-5318 GCF_013731165.1 Rhagoletis pomonella | reverse complement strand
GGGCGACATCTAGATGTCATCTACCTCGCCCTATTCACTACAGCTGTCGCCCTATGCACTATGCTTTTTTATAGGAACTTTTCAAAGCTTTGCTTTGGTGTCGGACACACAACATTGAAAGTTTCTGGATCCACAACATTGAAAGTTTCTGGACGCACAACATTGCAAGTTGATAAAAGCGTTGTAAAATCGATCAGATTATAAACACGTTGCTTTAAAATAAATGTTGAACAAAACCTTTTGTCATTTTTAACCGACTTACAAAAAAGAGGAGGTTATTAGTTCGTCGGAATATTTTTTTTTATGTATGTTACCGCATAACTTTGGAGCGCATAACTTGGACCACGTCAACCGATTGCATCGGAAAGGCAGTGTCTCAGAGGTGGTCCCATACTAATCTGGTTGAGATCCGATCAGTGGATCATCTATATATATATATATTTTTTTTTAAGTAGATTTTTTTTTGCTAAAAATTACTTTTTATATTGTATACATAAACATAAGTAAACTAATTAGTGTTTCTAGAAGTTGAGCCTGATCAGTGTTTCCATACTCATTTGCATAAACAAAATTTTTCCATGATTATGGAAATTGTTCCTAAATTTGCAAAAAATCGCAAAATATAGCTAATATTAGAAAAGATTAGAATATTTGTAACCAGAGACCTAAGGGCACGCCAGCAATATTAATGCTGTTCTTTACATCTTTTGACTCTAAGAGTGCAATTATCAATTAAAAATTAAAATTTTATTGAAAACAGATAACTTTGAGATTAACGAAAAGCTAAAGGGCTGCCAGAAATGATAATTGGCTTTATCTTCTGCGTTAACGGATTCATTATCTAATATGCACCAAACCTTCTTGCTGAACCCAGAATTTTTAATTTTGGTCTTAGAATTGGTCTTATTCAAGTAGTGTGCTGTGGGTCACTTGGCGGTCGATGCGCGGGATCTTACAATTAAAATAAAAGACTAATATTTTGCAGGCTTGGTGTTGACTTCATG
The DNA here is from genome assembly GCF_013731165.1 of Rhagoletis pomonella. Classification (NCBI taxonomy): domain Eukaryota; kingdom Metazoa; phylum Arthropoda; class Insecta; order Diptera; family Tephritidae; genus Rhagoletis; species Rhagoletis pomonella. The sequence continues at coordinate 4,314 of NW_023469604.1, read as the reverse complement.
ACACAATATATTTTCACTATTACCAGGGGATTTGAGAATAATTACATTTTTGACCCGCCCTAATGTATACCTAACGATTTCATTAAATGAGCAAAAACCATGCGGCTTTTAAAGCCTGGTTTTAATATGTTTTCAAAACAAACACCTAATCAAAAATCGACTGCGTTTCAGAGGTTGGCAAACGGTTTGGAAATTCGCTGTTTTTCCCGCATTATATCAGAAGAATTGGTCTCTCAAATGAGCCTGGTTTTGAATGTGTACAATAAAAAAAAAACTAAAAAAATTACACCTTGATAAAGGGAATGCTAAAAGGGCACAAAAACGTCGGGAAACGTAAACTTAATTTTCGGTCGTCGATTACGGATCTGACCATTTTCTAGATCGCGGCATTTTCACAAGATGTTTTCATTTTAAGTTTGCATTGCGAATGAAAAAATTCTAACTTTAACATGGAAAATAATCGAGTATGGCCATTTACAGGGGATATGAGTAACATTCTCTCCTGTTCATATTTCATAAAAAAATCATTACGCATTTTCCTTTGACCATTCACTTATATGCATCGATTTTCTTCGTTCAGCTTGATTTTTTCATAAAAATAACAAGCTTTAATACAAATGAAAAAAAAAAACAAGTAATAAAGTCTAGGTTCGGGCGGAGCCGAACATTAAATACCCGGCGTAGGTATTAAAGATATATATTTTTCACCTTTCCGAAAGCTACCGCTACATGGTAAGCCTGGGTGCATCAATTTTGAGTAAATTAGCGTCTTTAAATTTTGATATATTGAAGTTTCATGCATTTCTGAAATTTACCGTTATATGAAAAGCGGCCGTAATTTTAGTCCGATTTCAATAATTTCAACGCTTTGCTTCTATGTGGCCAGTACAATAATCATACCGAGTTTGGTACAAATTGATAGAACGGTTACCGAGATACATATATGTGATCATAAGTGGGCGGCGCCACGCCCATTTTCCAAAACTTTATCACAAACGTATTTCTTGGTAAAGAGTTGTAGCAACCATCAATTTTGAATAAGTTAGCTTTAATATTTACTGAGTTATCGAAGATTTCGTATTTCTCTAAATTACCGTTATATGGGATGTGGGCGTGGTTATTGTCCGATTTTAAAACTTTTCGGCCATTTCGTATACTATACCAAGGCCAATAACTGTGCCAAGTTGGGAAGAAATTGGTGCAGCGGTTACCAGGATATACACATACGCCCATTTTCCAAATATTTTTAATATTCTTATTTTTCGTCTAAAACTAATTGTACATATCAATTTTTAGTGAATTATCTTCAGTAGTTACTAAAATATCGCAGTTTTCGTATTTCCACGCCCACTTATGGTTACATGTGTATATCTTGGTAACCGCTGCACCAATTTCTTCCAAACTTGGCACAGTTGTTGGCCTTGGTACAGCATAAAAAACCGCCGAAACTTTTTAAAATCGGACAATAACCACGCCCACATCCCATATAACGGTAATTTAGAGAAATACAAAATCTTCGATAAATCATTAAATATTGAAGCTAATTTATTCAAAATTGATGATTGCAACAATTCTTTACCAAGAAATACGTTTATGGTAAAATTTTGGAAAATGGGCGTGGCACCGCCCACTTATGATCACATATAAGTATATCGGTAACCGTTCTACCAATTTGTACCAAACTCGGTATGGTTATTGTCCTTGCCACGTGTAAGCAAAACGTTGAAAATCATTGAAATCGGACTAAAATAACGGCCGATTCTCATATAACGGTAAATTTAAGAAATGCTTGAAACTTCAATATTTCGAAATTGAAGGACGCTAATTTACTCAAAATTGATACACCTCGGCTTACCATCTAGCGGAAGGTTTCGGAAGGGTGAAAAAACATATATTTAATACTTGCGCCGGGTATTTAATGTTCGGCTCCGCCCGAACTTAGACTTTCTTACTTGTTAATTTTTGTCCTGTCTAAATTTTATTTTGTTTTTAAGTTATTTCGGTAAATAAAAAAAGGAAAAGTTTCATTTTCACCGAACCGGTTCACTTTTCACATTTGGTTTGCATGGATGTCGGGTGAATTTTCATTCGGGCGAAACTCAGGATAGAAGCTGACAATTTTTAATAATGTTCATTTTATTTAGTACTTGAATTTAAAAGTTGGAACATTATATTTATTAAAAAGTAATGAGAATTGCATCGGGGCTGAAAATATCGGATGTATCCTCCTGACTTTCATCTACACTTGAAAAATATAGCATAATGGCGAGCACGGTTTAAACCAGAAGTGTCAAGTTTTCTAAAGCTCTTTAAACAGAATTCTTCATTGTTATTCCTTTGGCTGTTTCAGAGTTTGGGGAACTTGTAAAGTCATCAGTGGTTTTTGATGTTAATTTTTGTAATTAATTTTTAATACTTTCTTCTACGACAGGTTGGAAAAATTTGTGTTTGTAGCGAGCTAAATACATAGGTCGATATGGAAAATAAACTATTATTTTCCAGGAATGAAAATTTTGAACAAAATTTTGTTTTCAGAGTCGTGGCTGCCAGCCGAATCGGATCAGAATATTGTTATTTAAAGCATTTGAATTATTGGAATCACGGATGATGAGAGCCTCAGATAGTTACGTCATTCTTACCTAATTAAAGGTCAGACGTATAGCCTTTTAACTATTTGAGCATCGATTCTATTTATAACCAAACGTGACCATTTCTGCTGCAAATCCCTATTGAAAAAGCTTACTATTTGACTTTCAATAGCACAGAAGATTTTAGCCAAGGATCCAATCTATATCCCTATGAAAAAAAATGTTGCCCTACAAGTAAACAAAATTACTGTTTTTAAAATGTTTGGTAAACATAAATTCCCCAAAGAGCTCCATTTGAAATGATTAAAACGCATATGTCGTTACCTTAATTCAGAAAGGGCCTAACCAACACTTTTTTCGAAACTGCGTTTTCACAGATTTTGGTAGGATATACTAAAATACACTTTCACTAAAAATTTGAAAGTGTTAGTACCAAAAGCAACTAAGTTCTGCCACTTATGCCTTATCCTTAAGCTGATGCCACATAAAACTTTCGTTTCGCTTTACGTGACAGATTCGCTTTGACAGATAAAAACAGAAGTTTACAAAAGTTGATATATAACTATTCGTCGACTTAAATACTTAACTCTTACTGCGAATGTTTATTTTACGAGGAGGAAGCATCGAAAGCCTAACCCCCCTAGTGTGAGACTTTAACCCAATCTAAACTTCCTACCGTCATGTACCGAAATTTTGATAAAGGATTTAAGAAATTTCTTGTGCGTCATTTTATGTTTATATATGAATTTTTCGTTTTTCTTAAGAGCTATTAAAAGTTTAAAAAGCACCATCTCCATCGAAAACCAGCAGCAGGATTCCCAGCATTTGCTATAGCTGATTTTGTTCGCCAAAAATCTCCGAAAGAATAGCAGGAACGCGTAACAACACGCAACATTTAGTTACATGCCAGGCTTGTAATGTGTAACTACAGTTATTACCTTTCGCTTCGGTATACTTTTAGGCCCACTGCTTTTCATTTAGAGAATTTTTGCGACGAAAATTTAGCGTAGCGACCACAAATCGAGGAAAATGATCACTAAAACTATTTTTATACCCGAGCGCACTTGTGCACAAGGGTTTATTAATTTTGTTCACATAACGGTTGTTTGTAACAGCCAAAACGAATTGAGATAGATATAGACAAATGTATACATAAATGTTCAGAATGAATAGAGAAATCGATTAAGGCATGTCTGTCTGTCCGTCCGTCTGTCCGTCCGTCCGTGTACACGATAACTCGAGCAAAAATTGAGATATCTCAACGAAATTTGGTATGTTGGTTTCCGTTAATCCAAGGTAGGTTTGTATTGAAAATGGGCGAAATCGGACTGTAACCACGCCCACTTCCCATATAACGGTAATTTCCAGAAATACGAAAACTGCGATATTTTAGTAACTACTGCAGATAATTCACTCAAAATTGATATTTACAATAATTTTCAGACGAAAAATAATCAATACAATAACCACGCCCACATCCCATATAACGGTAATCTTCGGAAATACGAAAACTGCGATATTTTAGTAACTATTGAAGATTATTCACTCAAAATTGATATTTACAACAATTTTTTGACGAAAAATAAGAACATTATAAATTTTTGGAAAATGGGCGTAGCCACGCCCACTTATGGTTATATGTGCATATCTTGGTAACCGCTGTACCAATTTCTTCCAAACTTGGCACAGTTATTGGCCATGATACAGCATACCAAATGGCCGAAAA
>NW_023469603.1:0-5318 GCF_013731165.1 Rhagoletis pomonella | reverse complement strand
CCGCCGTTTTCAATTGCCGAACCAAATTTTCAAATACGATCAAATGAGCACTTTCTGCTTCGTCTTCCTTCATGCGGAGCGTTGCTAGCTGCTTCAACACTAATAATTGACCTACAGCAGATTTCCTCGCAAATGCCATTTCCAAACATCTCTTTAGCCGTGTTCTTGTCGCGTATGTAGGACAAGCAATAATTATGAACAAAACCTACCAAAACGGTCTTTAGCTGTCTTGTCTCTCCTTACAAATTCCGCTTTTGCATCAGCAGCAGTTGGCGGATTGTCAGTTAAAACATCACGTGTAAAGCCTGTTAAGCTGCGACTGAAGTTCGGCGGAGTCGCGTGAGCAACTGATTTCAGAATAGATTATCAGCAAACAAAAGAAACCTAACATTTGAAAGACAGGTGCTGAAGTCATTAATTAAAAGAATAAAAAATAATGGGCCTAAGATGCTTCCCGGGGGAACCCCTGAGAGAGCAATAAGTGGCCTGGACGAAACACCATCAATAGTGACATTGCTAGTTCTCAAGCGCAGGTAAGACCTGATCCACTCCAAGAAACCTGAGTGGATTCCTAACATTCTAACTTGGTTAATAAAATATTGTGGGAGATTTTGTCGAAGGCTTTCGAAACTGCAAGATTTGTCACCGCGGATCTACCAGATACAAAGTTGGGTTGGTTTAGACAGATCAAGTGCTTGACAATAAAATAAAGTTTAGTTTGGACGATATTTTCGAATATTTTAGCAACTGTGGATAATTGACTAATCGGCCTATAATTCTCAACATCGAGCTTGTTGCCTGTTTTGAATACTGGCATGATTGACGTTCGCTTCCAGTTATCAATAAACAGACCTTCGGAAAGAGATTTATTGAAGATTTGCAGTAGAGGCTTCACTAGGGAAATGCAGTTTTTAAACAAGATGGCTGAAAAGCCATCTGCGTCCATCTGAGACGAGTTTTTTACGTTCTTGGTTCCCTCGATAATATCGTCTTCCGTTAGAGCAAGCGAACCCAGGTCTACTGTAGAAAACGCGCTGTTTGAATAGTTTTTTCGAATAATTGACAGTTCATCCCCCGACAGGCCGTTATCCGATACAAAGTTAAATGAAAAGAAATCTGCAGAGATTTACAGCCTCGGATACAGCAGCCGCATCATTTTGCTCATAATAAATAGTCTTGAGTATACTTCAGGCAGATTTCCTTGATTTGATGTAAGACCAAAATTGCTTTGGACAAACCTTAATATCGGACTCGAAATCGCGAATGTAATTATTGTAACGGGTCTTATTTAGTTTACAGAACTCATTTTTGTAGAAACGATATTTACTGAAATGGCATTGCTTTTTTGATAACTTAAATTTTCTGAAAAACTTATTCCTCAAATTTTTTAGACGCTTTAAATCCTTCGAGAACCAAGCAAGTTTATAGATTTTTGGTTTGAAAACTGGCACGTACTTTGAGCAAAAGTCAGACAAATAGGTTTTGAATAAATTAAAAAATTATCTACTACTAGTCGACACTCGCAATATGGGTGTTGACAAAATGCCTTTTCGCTATTTACATTCTCGCCATCGTACATATTTATTGTGTATATATTTTTGCGATAATTTTTTACATTTTTTCTGTTTCGTTTTAAATAAAACTGTATTAAAAGATGTTTGTAACGCAATCTGTTGCTTGGTAGGTGTGTTTGAATGTGTGCGTGCGTAAAAGGAAGTGAAAGTAGCCACCCTTTTAAAGCTAACACAGCAGGCTAAGGTGCGAAACCGTGCTAACCCGGCGGTTTAGTAAAGCAGTTGGGAGTACATGTATGCATAGGTTTGGAGAGTTGAGAAAGATGAGTGATTAAATTGGGCGATCGGAGATTGAGTAGGTTAGGCATGAGTGACATCCTCGGCCATGTCGTACCCAATAAAATGACACTAAGAAAGTCCGAGAAGTTTAATATCGAAGTTACGGTGCAGTAAAAGGTGTCGCGAATAAGATCGTGTTAACTGAAAACAACGGTGATTTTTTTGTGACCCATACGTAGCAGTTACCAGGAACCGTTTTCGACTCCTGTTATTGGAATCCAAAGTAAGTGGACGTGAATATTTAGCAATTAGGGAAGAATAAAAGCCAAATGCGGATTGGTAATATGATTCTTAACATCTTCTTTCGAACCTGAATTTTATTGATGTAATTATAATTTTCGAAGGAAAGCACCTTAATGCGTTTCGACCTCAGAATTGTGAATCTTTATATTCCCAGCTGCATACCTTGGCGGATATTTGTGCGTATGTACACGCAGTAAATGCATAAGTTTGAACTCAAAGCTATGTATTTGCGCACATATACATACATACGTTTGTGTGTATTTATTCGCGCTTGGCCGCGCCTTAAAGACAGCAAATTAAAATTAGTTAAATTTCTTTAAATTTTTAGGTCGTCAGCACACCTGTACAAAAGGACCTCGCGAGCAAAAAGGAGCTAAGTGACAACCCACCTACTGAAAGTCACACCAAGGGTCAGTTTCGGCGGCGATCCGACCTTACATTAAAAGCCCGAGGCATTATTTTCAAATATCCGCTACTACAATGGACATCGAGCACCAGTAACTGGGAGAGGCAACAATTTGTGGGAGCAACCCAACAGCATCAGTACATATGTACATGTATGTGAACGTTAACATAGACCTACAACAGTGCCGATGTACATACATGCATATGTACATAAATCGCTGCAGTCAGCTGTTTGAATAAAACTCGGAGTAGGTCAACGGCCGCTACAAAGTAGACCAACGAATTACGCGTCCCAAAATTGTGTGCAGACTGGAATTCACCAGAGGGAGTAGGAAAAAGGTGATATACGTATATACTTACCAGCGAGGGAGAGCCAGGGAACGCAAACATACATACATCGTTACAGCAGCGTCGGCAGATGCGTGATCGCACCCACGCCAATGCCGCTCAGCCAGTGCATCGAGAGAGAGCAGACCACTTTAGACACAATTATATTTTTTGTTGTTGTTCTATTTTCTATGGTTTTGCCAATTATCATTTCTTCACGGTTTTGTTGTAGATTTTGCGATTTAAGCGCGTGGGTTTTTTGTTTTTTTCTTTTATTAAATTAAATTGATAGTTATAGTATAAAGTAATTTATAGGGAATCGCACCACATATAATGTAATCGTTTAATTAGCGAATGTAAGAATATAATATATATTTTTTTTGTTTATAGGATTCAGCCTCGCTGTTTTGATTGAGTTCGCATTTTTTCCACACTTGGTTTCATAGTTTTAATTTTTTTTTTGTAGTTCTATAGCTGGACATTTTGGTTCATTCTAATTTATGGCTCCACACGCGTTGTAAATAATTTTTGCTTGACTCAGTCGTATCAAAAGAATTAAATATCACGGCCGAATTTTTATTTTTTTTTTTGTATTTTGCCGGATCTGTTGCAATTGTGAGCGAGTAACTAAGTACCTGAGCAGCACTGGTGGCTACACCTCAGCTGTTCATTCATGTATGTACATATGTATGTATGCTTGTGCTAAACTCCCCACAGGTCATCTCCGTATGCTGGCACCAACATCGTGGGACTGTTAAGGTGAGTGCAAAGCTATTTTATAAACACACATTCATACATACATATATTTACGCAGAAATATCTGCAGATGTATTTACTTATACACATTTCTTTTATTTTTTTTTGTGTTGATTTGATTCAAGCCTGTTTTGAGAGGCATTTTTTTAAGCTACATTTGTCTGTACGGATGTGCAGAAACAGAATACTAGCGTAGTTCCCACTAGTTTTGTTAGTACGCTGCCAGGTGATCAAGAACCAGGGGTTTCGAAATCGCACGGTGGTGGACCTAGTTCTTCATCCATCAATGTGGAACAGCTGAGCCGGATGATGGCAATGATGGCGCAACAAAATGACATGATGGCGCAATGCATGAATGAGGTCCGCCACATGCGAGATAATGTAGTTACACTTAACAATAGGGTATCAGAAGTAGAAACTTCAGCGCAGGCAGCAGGAAATCGACCAACAATGGCATCAACAGCGGAATCACGAGGCAGGACATCTACTGATGGTCAGAATGCCAGTCACTCCCGTTCGCAAAATGAGAGCAGGAACAGAAAGATTTAATTAAATAAATAGCATGTCAAATTTGATGGTACAGGAAAGGGAATGACGGTAGAAAGCTTTATTTTTCGTATAGAGAAGATGAGGGAGCAGTATGGCATCAGCTACTACCAGTTATTTACCTGTTTTCACTGTCTCGTGACCGACAGCCCGGTGCTCGAGGCCCACGCTGATGAACCTAACTTTGGTTACTTCGAGCTAAAAGCCGAACTGCTAAGCCACTTCAAGACCGCCCAATCGGACTACGAGATTATTCGTGAAATTATGGAGAGGAAACAGTTGCCCCAAGAGGCCTTTGAAGACTTCTACAGCGATGTACATAATTTGACTTTTCGCCTTAGAAAGAAGATTCCCGAGCAGGAGCTTGTCGGTATAATCCGAAGCAACCTTAAGCCTTACCTGGCTAATTTAACTTTTGCTTCACGTATGAGTACGCTAGCTGAATTAAAATCAGAGTGCAAGCGAGCTGAGAAGGTGATTAAGGAAAATAAAGGTAGGCAAAAACCTGTGAGCAAATTCGATTTTTTGGAAGTAGAAGCATCGGTAGAAAAAAGGGTAGAAGCGTTAGGTAGGGCCCAGTGCAATAAAACACAGCAACCAGTGAGAGTTAGTAAGAATTATTCTTCGTCCGTTAGACCCAAAGTCAGTGCTGATGTCAATAAGTCAACAATTAGTTCCTTCTGTGCGTCCCCTTTTCACGTCAGGTTATGTTTTTCGTGTGGTATGCCTGTCGACCACTTTGTTAAGCACCCCTTAGATTCCCTAAAATCGGATAAGTGTAAGTCTTCGTTCCACGATATGGTTTGCTTTGCGTTTGGTGGTAGCTCGTCCTTCTGTGTATTCAAGCCAAGACAGGGAAACCAGAAACCTGCGGAGCTATCCGGGAACTCTCGCCAGGTGAAGGAGAACCCGGAAGCAAACCCGTAACAATTTTGAAGAGAGGATCAAGTAGTGAAAAAAAGAGGAGAAAGAGTTATTAGGAAATAGGGTAGTTAAAGGTCTACACCAAAGAAAGCTGGACTATGAGGAGGCGCGTAAACGCATATTTTGTGAAGAAGTACTTCAGAAAAACAAAATAAGGAATTATAAAAGATCAAAAGAATGAGGGCGAAGAAAAAGAATCTCCGTAGGATATGTAGAAAAATAATCTCCACTATTGTTACTATGAAAGGTGATAACAGATTTTTT
>NW_023469602.1:0-5319 GCF_013731165.1 Rhagoletis pomonella | reverse complement strand
GAACAGAAAAGAGAGAGGAAGGGGTAGTGGGACATTTTATGTAACTCCCCCACCTTTGATAAACATTACTCCTGGAATGTATCGAATGTAGGCATTTCTTAGTATTAATCAGGCTAATAATAAAAGAAATTAAACAAATATATGCATGTTTACTCAAAAATTAAAAATACTTATATCTTACATTATGTATATATATATATATATATGTATATTGTTCTCGTGGACTTATTCAAATAACATCAATTTTTTGCTTTAGTTCTGTTTCTACCTGTTATTTTCCTATCAAAATGTATGTCTCCAATTTCATTTTGGTACTTATACTGTCTCTTAACAATTTGTCTATCTCTTTTACAACCATTTTCGTCAATGAAGTGGGTATCTTCATTTTCTTTTACTTTCTTAATAATGTATTTTGGTTTTTGCTTCAAATTTTGAAATCCTAAGTTTTTTACTAATTCACGATTTTTAAAATTTTGAGGTTGAACTCTTTCTACATTAATTTTATCAATACGTTTTTCCTTTCTACTTTCAACAAATTTTTGTAAATCTTGCCATGCTGATCTGTCAACATGGTTATGTAATAAATCATTTGGTTTTTGTTTGGTTGTAGAATGAGTCGTGTCATTGTAAATTTGTACAGCTTTAAAAACAATCGTTTTGTCATCAACATCTTTATACATTTTGTCTAACTTAAAAATTCGAATATGTTCATTTAGAGTGAGGTGAAAGCGTTCGATGTCGGAATTGCCCGTGTGAGTGTTTGGTGAGGTGAAATGATATTGTATGTTTTCGGAGTTAAGAAAATCTTTTATAAAGGCCGTATTGAATTCATTGTCCGCGATAATTTTTAAAGGTTTACCTAAAATTGCAAATCTTTCTTTTAAAGAATCAGTAATCGTAACTGAGTTCCGGTCGGAAAGGCAATGAATAGAAACGTGTTTTGTCAATTTGTCGATGCATGTTAAAAACATTTTTTTTTTATTTAAAAACCATATATCCACATGAATTATTTGGTTTGATTCGGATGGTGTTTCAGTAAGGCACATTTTTAGCTTTGTAGGGTTTCTGTCAAATTTGCACATATTACAGATTATACAATTATTAATGAATTTGTGAATTTCTAATTTCAGATTTGGATAATAAATGTTATTTTTCATTTCAAAATATGTCTCATCTATTCCTCTGTGGTTTTTATTCAAATGATATTTTTCAATTTTTTTAAGAAGATTCTCTTTGTCAAATATTTCTTCTAGAAACTTGCAACATTTTAAAAATCGCATTCCTAGGATATTTGAAAAATACTTTACCAAAGTTTCTTGAAATAATTTAAAGAGTTCCATATCTTCGCAAAATATTCCCACTGTGCCTTTTATTGGAAATAGACTTTTCAAAACATTTAACACATAATTTTCATCGTAGCTTTTAAGCTTTATTGTATGCCTAAATTTTTGCTTAAAAATAATTTTTTTGGAATAACTATTTGACTTTGCTTTTTCAATAATAACTTGATGCTTATAAATATTTACAGGCGATTCAGTAATATAGACATGATCGTTAAGATCTTCATCTGCACTATGAACTGTTGCTAAATCAGACCTAACATCATCATCCTGTTCAAAAGTATTAATTTCAATCCTGCTCAAACAATCAGCCACCGTATTTGATTTGCCTTTTATATATTCTATTTCGAAGTCATATTCATTTAAATTAATTTTCCAGCGTTGCATTTTCATGTTCGGCTCCTTCAATGAGCTTAACCATATTAAAGGACGGTGGTCGGTTTGAATTTTAAACTTTCTTCCAAAAAGGTAAGGTCGGAAATATTTTGTTGACCATACGATGCCCAACAACTCTTTTTCTATTGTGCTGTAATTTAGTTCGTGATTATTAAGGGTGCGCGAAGCGTAAGCGATAGGATGTCCGTTTTGCGATAAAACGGCACCTAAAGCGGCATTACTTGCATCAGTAGTAAGCGTAAATGTTTTACTGAAGTTAGGATAAGCTAAAACAGGACTGGAAGAAATAAGCATTTTTAATTTGGAGAAAGCTTCAATGAAATTCTGGTCATTTACATTAATTCTCGATTTCTTTTTTAAACAAGAGGTAAGCGGAAGCGCAACTCTACTGTAGTCTTTTATAAACTTTCTATAAAAGCCAGTGAGCCCCAAAAACGAACGAATTTGTTTAATCGTTTTTGGTAAAGGTATTTTCAGGATGGCATCTATCTTATTCGGATTTGGTCTTATACCATCTTTTGAAATTATATGGCCTAGGTATTCTGATTGTCGTTTAAAAAAATTGCACTTATCAATCTGTATCTTCATATTGAATTCAGATAGTCTCGTAAATATTTTTGTAAGTGAATTAACATGCTCTTCTAATGACGTTGAAAATATCAATATATCATCAAGGTAAACAACACATATAGTGTTGATATAGTCATGTAAAATTTCGTTCATCATACGTTGGAATGATGCCGGGGCGTTTTTTAAGCCGAATGGCATTCTTGTAAACTCGAAATGGCCATGTGATGTGGAAAAGGCCGTTTTATGTCTATCTTCAGCTGCAATGGGGATTTGGTGAAACCCTTTAGCTAAATCTAGGGTAGTAAAATAGTGAGAGTTTCCTAATTTTGAAAAAAGATCTTCCATATTTGGCAAAGGGAATTTATCTTCTATTGTAACTGCATTTAGACATCGATAGTCGATAACTAAACGCCACTTTTTGATGTTTGAATTATCTGATTTTTTTGGTACCACCCAAATCGGAGCATTATAGGGGCTGGAAGATTTGACGATAATTCCAGAATAAAGCATTTCAGTTATTTGATTTTCTACTTCTTTTTTATGGACTTCAGCTACTCTATAAATCTTAGAATATATCGGAGTTTCATTAGTTGTGGGTATCTTATGCTGGTATTTGCTTATTACAGACAGCTTATCACCATCATGATAAAATACTGAATGGAATTTTTTTATTAAAATTGTAAGTTTGTCTATTTCTTCGGCATTCAAGTCATCACATATAAGTTTATTTTGTATTTGCTCTATATCTGGTTTTATAAATTTAATATCAATTATTTTTGAACTAAAATTAAGAGTTTCTTCATTGGATAGAGTTTTTATTTCATCATTTGGATTAGAGAAAATTAATTTGCATATAGCATTTTTCGTAATTAATTCTTGTCTTTCGAAATCAATTTTTGCTTTTAATGGGTTTAAAATGTTACACCCAATTATTCCATCGAAATCAGTGTTCAAATTTGCTTCTAGTAATTCTATTTTTATATTGGGTTCATTAAATTCTTTAAAGAGGGGAATAGTTATTTTTGTATCTAATATAGTCGTTGAGTTTATTGTTTTAACAGTTATAGGATGATCTATTTTAGAACTAAATGAGGAATGAAATAAATTTTTTTGCATTATTGATGTACCTGCACCAGAATCAATAAGAAGTTTAATTGGCATCGTTTTAGTTCTGACCACTATATGGGGAAGAGATCTGTGGCTGGCATATGAAAATTTGCTTGTACTTCTGTCTGAATTGTATCTACGTCCATTGGGACCGTTCGACTGGTATTACTAGTGCTTGTGGACTGTTTAGTCATGGTAGATGGACTACGATTGTAATTATTAGCTGGTCGACTAGAATTTTCTAAAAATCTTGTTCTCGAATTATTATTACAGTTAAAGTTTCGTTCGAAGTTTCGACTACCATAATTATTTTCAGGCTCGGAAATAACTCTTTTAGGCATTGAATTTTCAGTATTACTATTTGAAAAATTTGGGCATTGATAATGACTTCTTTGATTTTTATAATTTAAATTTGAATAAAAATATTCTGTTTCAATTAGCATTTCTTTAGCTTTAAGTAAATTATTAGGATTTCTAGCTTGAAGTACCAATTTTGGATTGCTTGGCAATTTACTTATAAAAATTTGTAGCACCATTTTTTCATTCGTTTCACATTTATACCAATTATTTTCTTCTACTTGAGATTTTAAATTTAATTTTGTTAAGAGATTGTTTACGTAATCGTACAAATCGCTAATACTAGATTTTACTTCAGCTGTTTTAATTTTATTAATAATGCTTTCAAAACTTTCACCTACATTAAAGTTGCGTTTTAATATTTCCCTCATAGTAAACCAGTCTACTGGATTGTTGCTGTTAATAAGAGCAATATTTGCTTTGTCTTTAATCTTACTTCTTACTCTTAAGTCAAACAGGTTCATATAGTTGGGTTCGGCTGAACTCGCAATAGCGCGCAACTCGTCAACATGCTTGATGAACAGGAACAGCTCTTCAGGTTTGCCTCCAAATTCTTGGACATCAGCTAAGAGGTCGAATACAGTTGTACGGGACATTTTGATTGGTTCGCTTAAAATTTTATTGCACTTGCACTCTTAATTATGATTTCCGCTTTTCAATGTCATTCGTTAGCATATTTTTCCTAATGTACAACAATAACGTTGCTTGCTGTGATACACAACTACAAAATAATGTGCGCAAAATTCACTTTAACTTCACCTTTTATATATTAAGTTAAAACATGTGAGGGAAAAATAGCTTATTTTTCAATGTTAATATTTTTGTTGATTGAACGTTTCACTGTTAAGACTTCTGTTAAGTGAACACTGTTTGTATTTCTGCTAAACACTTCAATGTTAATACTTCAGTTAGGTATATACATATATACACAGGTATTTAGTATATAGAGCTTGTCATAGAAAAAACCGTTTTCTTTCTCCTTATAACAGTTTTGAAGAAAAAAAAGTTTTTAAAACAGTATTTTCCAATGATCTCGCATTTAGTAAGCGATTTAACCGTTTACTTTTCCTCGTAATAGTTTTTAAGAAAAAGTTTTTAAAAGATCACTTTCACTAATCACATTTAGTAAGCGATTTAAAAAGCGTTTTATCAAATTATGCACATATATAAATATATGGAATCATATATTTGTCTTAAATGTTCGGTGACCGACTGCGCCAGTAACATATATATATATATATTTAGTTTTCTCCGTTTTTCAAATTAAAATCAATTTATTTTCAGTTTTTCTGTTGATTTAGGTTTTATTTATTTTTCGTATGTTTATTCACTTATTAATATATATATGTATAAATAATGAATGCGGAGGTTTTTCACGAATGATCCACACGTGTGAAACGCAAAATTAAAAGTAAGTTAACCTAAAGTACTTATAACTAAGGAGAGTGAGAATATCAACGGCATAATCTTATTTACTAAATAGGAGAGCTTATACTACATAAGAACAGAAAAGAGAGAGGAAGGGGTAGTGGGACATTTTATGTAACTC
>NW_023469601.1:0-5319 GCF_013731165.1 Rhagoletis pomonella | reverse complement strand
TTCACCGCGATTTACATTAATAATGCGGATCTGAGTAACATCTAAAAACTCTTCCACCTTCGACATAAAACAAGCGGCGAAGCACGAGACATCGTTAGCAAACCCCCACTATCAAATGAGGGATTCGACATCGCATGGTCAAATTTGAAGGCAGCGTACGAAAATAAACGGGTTTTGGTCAACAAGCAATTGAAGCTGCTTTTTTCGCTTCCGGTTATTCGGACCGAAAGTGCACCCGCGTTAAAGGAGCTCCAGCGAGGCATAAACGGATGTCTATCAGCGTTAGCAACGTATAACGTCAACGTTGGGAATTGGGATCCGATCCTAATCTTCCTGTGTTCAAACCGACTCCCTGAAACAACACTTTCTCTGTGGGAACAAACACTACTAGATAAAGCTGCTATACCGGAATGGAGTCAGATGGATGCATTTCTCACTCAACGCTTCAGAACTTTGGAATCGATAGTGGATGTGAAATGGTCAGCTTCATCTTCTTCAACCAACCAACATCAAAAAGCATTCTCACATCAACCCAACCCGGCGGGTCAAAAGAAGGTGTCTCTGGCGACAAATATTTCTCAGTCTTACTGCATAATGTGTCAGAAACAACAACATCTTTTGCGTTTATGTACAAAATTCTTGTCACTTTCGATTAATGATAGGTTCACTGCAATTAAAAAACACAAGTGCTGTCTAAACTGTCTTTCAAAAGGCCATTCGATAAAAGACTGTAAAAGTCAATTCTCGTGCACTAAGTGCAAAAGTAGACATCATACTCTACTTCACAGAGTGTCTTCTAACACTCAACCCCCAAAAGAAACTGCAGGTGGAACTGCTTCACAGGCATTCCATACAAATATACAGTCCGCTTCTTCTAACAGTATGTTGTCGACAGCTGAGGAAAATTTGAAATCGTCAGGCTTATCCTCAGCTCTACTTGGAACCGCCATGGTTCACATCTGCCACTTGGGCTCAACTTATATAGCTCGCGCTTTAATTGATTCAGCTTTAGAAGCCTCGTTTATTTCTGAACGACTTCGAAAACTTTTAAAACTACCGTATTCCAAGACAAATGCGGTTATTTCGGGATTGAATCAAAGGATTTCTAACAGCGCATCGAAAATTTGTTCGTTTGTTTTAGGGTCACCCCGTGATCCAAATCTTTTAATAGAAGCTACTGTGTTTGTATTACCACAAATCACTGGTAACTTACCCTCGACCTCAATAGATGAATCCATTCTAGAAAAACTGCCTAAAGTACCTTTAGCAGATTCGAAGTTTTTGCAAAGCGGTCCTATCGATGTTTTGATCGGAGGAGATTTGTACCCCAAGGTTATGTTAGACGGGGTAAAACGTAGTATTCAATACAACCTTCTGTCTCAAGAGACGGTGTTCGGGTGGATTGTCACTGGGGCATCTTCCACTGCACACGTCTCTTGCTTTGCTACAAAAGTCTCAATGGGAGAGGACATTTCGTTAGATAGCCAACTACGCAAGTTCTGGGAGTTAGAGGAAGTCCCAAAAAATAACCTTCAATCAGACGAGGATATGTTTTGTGAAGAGCTGTACTTGAAAACAACTACTAGGAATTCGGAAGGAAGATACGTGGTTTCGCTACCGTTTAAAAACTTTTATCCAACGGATGTTAAGCTAGGATCATCGCGTCCCATTGCATTTCGGCAATTTATTCGTAACGAAGCAAGGTTAACGAAAAATCCATCTTTAAAGGAAGAGTATGACAAGGTTGTTCAAGAATATTTGGATCTAGGGCACATGGAGAAAGTAGAGGCTCCAAGTTTTGAACATTCTCCTAGTCATTTCTACCTTCCTCATCATGCAGTCTTGAAACCGGAAAGTACTTCCACGAAATTAAGGGTAGTTTTCAACGCGTCCAGCAATTCTTCGAATGGAGTTTGTCTTAACGATATTTTACATGTAGGCCCAACCCTTCAAGCTGATTTGACCTTGCTACTGATACGATGGCGGATGTATAAATACGTGTTTAATAGTGACATCCAAAAAATGTACAGGCAAATTTTAGTTAACCCGTCTCATAGGCCCTATCAAAGGATTCTTTTTAGAAAGGATCCACATAGTGGTATACAAGATTTTCAGTTAAGGACGGTAACGTTTGGAGTTAATTGTGCGCCATACTTGGCAATTAGGACTCTTCGGCAGTTAGCTCAGGATTCTCATGATTCACATCCACTAGCGGCTCAGATTTTACGAAATTCTATGTATGTAGATGACGTTTTAGCGGGATTTCACGATGTGTCCACAGCTTTACAGGTACGAGACCAGCTGATAGAAGCACTTGATAGTGCAGGATTGTCTTTGAGGAAATGGTCTTCAAATTCCAAGGAAATCCTCATGGATCTTCCTCATGAGCATTTATTAAAGAGAGAATTTTTAACTTTAGATGAGACAAGCACAACAAAAGCACTAGGGATTAGATGGAATGCTAGATTAGACCATTTTTTCTTCAGCGTTCAGACCCTCCCTTCAAAGGATAGCTACACTAAACGAGAAGTGTTGTCACCGATAGCGAAACTTTTTGACCCAGCTGGTTGGCTAGCTCCGGTGGTGGTCGTAGCTAAAATAGTGATGCAACAAATTTGGTCAGATGGTACTCTCTGGGATCAGCCTATAAGTTCTCAAACACTTTTTAAATGGAAAACCTTTGTAGAAAGTTATAGGTATATCGATGACATAAAAATTCCGCGTTGGGTGAATTTCACCATTGAGTCACCATTCGAAGTCCATGCCTTTTGCGACGCGTCGGAAAAGGCATACGCGGGGGTGATATATTTGCGGGTAGAAAACCACGGTACAGTGTCGTCGCACCTTTTATTAGCAAAAACTAAAGTTGCACCCATAAAAAACTATTTCGCTTCCTCGTTTGGAGTTGTGTGGGGCGGTTCTAGTTGTCGATATGCTTAGGTCTCTTCTAAGTGAACTTCCTTTCAAGGTGGAAAACATATTTTGCTGGACAGACTCAACCATCGTTCTCTCTTGGCTCAAAAAGCGGCCCTGCTCCTGGACCACCTTTGTCGCAAATCGAGTAGCAAAGATACAGGAATTAGTCGGATTTAGGCATTGGAATCACGTGGACTCGAAGGATAATCCAGCAGATCTTGGCAGCAGAGGAGCATACCCTCAGGACTTATGCGCAAGCGAGTTGTGGTGGTACGGCCCTTCCTGGTTAGATAAAGATGCAGGGCAATGGCCATCAATGGATGACGAACTGGACGATATCACGATCGAAGCAAGGAAAATAAAGGCGCACGCTTCGCTTGTGTCAAGCCATGAGGATCCCTTAGAAAGATTTTCATCTCTTCCGCGCGCACTGCGTGTTTTAGCTTACGTCTTCCGGTTTTACAACAGGACTAACCGGCACACTCGAAGATTCCACTCGTATCCATCGCTAGCGGTTTCGGGAGAGGAAATCTCGAAAATTCGTATTCGGCTTATAATTCTGGCACAGATTAAGCATTTTTTGGAAGAACAGAGATGTCTGACTTCAAAAACTCCAATTTCGCCGAAAAGCAAACTTTTAACCTTGAATCCCTTCTTAGACTGTCAGGGTATAATGAGAGTCAATGGTCGACTCGCAAATTCGCTTATTTTATCTTATAATGAAAAACATCCCATTCTTCTACCTTATAGTTGTTCGTTCTCAAGGTTGTTAGTTCACTTGATCCATAACATTTCTCTTCATGGAGGAAATCAATTGATGCTGCGGCTGCTTCGCCAACAGTATTGGATTCCAAAGGCAAAGAATCTCATAAAGACTGTCATTCATAACTGCAGAACTTGCGTCATTCATAAAAAGCGGAATCAATCCCAAATCATGGCTGCCCTTCCTGAAGAGCGAACGACCCTTTCCAGGCCTTTTCAAAATACTGGAGTCGATTTTGCCGGCCCATTTGATATTAAGAGTTTCACTGGTAGAGCATGTAAAATCACCAAAGGTTATGTTTGCATATTTGTATGTTTTTCCACACGGGCAATTCACCTGGAAGGTACAAGCGATCTGTCCACAGAGACCTTTCTTGGCGCATTCTCGCGATTCATATCTAGACGAAGCTGCCCTCAGCAAATCTTTTCGGACAATGGGACCAATTTTGTAGGTGCGGCAGCTAACTTGAAAAAGGAATTCAAGTAATTCCTAACCACGTCGCGGGGGTCTTTGTGCAATATGTACAGTCATCAGGAGGTGTCTTGGAACTTTATCCCTGCCGGCGCTCCTCACATGGGAGGACTATGGGAAGCTGGAGTTAAAAGCATCAAATTTAATTTTCGACGTACCGCCGCTTCTCAAAAATTCACCTTTGAAGAGTTTCAAACCCTACTTTGTCGCATTGAATCCTGTCTAAATTCTAGGCCGATATCGCCCAATTCCACCGACGCCGCAGATTGTGCAGCCCTCACACCTGGTCACTTTCTCACGGGGGGTCCCATACTTTCTCCCCCCGAACCCTCCATAGAAGCAAACCCAGTCTCGATAATTAATCGGTGGCAAAAAATAAAGGCTCTTAGCCAGCAACACTCTCTGCGATGGAAAGAGGAATATCTCAAAGAACTCCATAAACGCTACAAATGGAAATCCCCTCAAAAAGACATCGCCGTCGATGACCTAGTTGTAGTTCGCCATGAAAATCTCCCTCCTAACGAGTGGCGCTTGGGCAGGGTCACAAAGATTTATAAAGGCTCCGATAAAAGAATTCGTGTTGCAGACATTCGCACACAAAAGGGATTGATAACGCGACCTATCGTGAAGTTAGTGGTCTTACCAAACCAACCCCTCATATCAATACTTTCCTTTTTTTTTGCCGCTTTAGCATCAAGACCATGGAACTAGTTCCCGTAGACCGATCGACACCATCATCGCCACGCGCCTCGTCTCCACCGCCACCGACCGATGCCTCCGCCCAGCGCGCAGCCAGGGAAGGCAGGTCCAAATGTAGAGTTTGCCACCGGTCGCATCCTCTCCGGTATTGTAGGCGATTCTTAGATGCCAACTACGAGCGCCGGCTGCGCCTTGTGCTTCTCCATCGATATTGCTCGCGATATTTAGCCCACTCCCACACGGCCAAGAACTGTCTGAGCAACGGGACGTGCCAATATTGTGAGGAAAAGCATCACACCCTGTTGCATGCAAAACACCGTCTTTCTCCCCGACGCCAACTTCCCCTACTTTTAACGCAGCTTTCGGGAACAGTCACCGTTCTACCCACCGTTGCGGTTTACCTGCACATTGGGCCTCGGAAATTTTTAGCTCGGGCTCTGATAGACCCTTGCTCGCAAACGAGCAAAATT
>NW_023469600.1:0-5320 GCF_013731165.1 Rhagoletis pomonella | reverse complement strand
CCACCCGATATGTCGCTAAGTTTATTTAGGAACAGGGTGACTAACACCCCGCCCCCCGTGAATCTCCTGGGATTCACCCTCAATCATAAGCCTGGCAAGGCGGGATGCTGGTCTGCGGAAGAGCCCACTAGGCGTCTTTACCTCTGCAACGCGTACTTGACCGTCTTTGGCTGTAAATACTCGCGTAATACGTCCTCGTTGCCATTGCCTGCGGGGTAACGTTGGTTCGCACAACATAACCAAATCATCAACTTGCAGAGGAGGAACCTCTTCCTGCCACTTTGTACGGCACAACAGTTGTGGTAAGTATTCTGTCGTCCAACGCTTCCACAGGCGATCTTTCAGATTCTGGGAAATCCTCCACTGTTTGCGCAAGCATATCTTCTCGTCGACAGGATGGGGCGTCTGCGTTGAGTTGACACAACCTATCAAAAAATGGTTCGGCGTTATTGGTTCGTCTTCCTCGCTTGAGACTGGCACATCGGTTAAAGGGCGTGAGTTGATGATATTCTCTGCTTCAATGAGAACGCTTTGTAGCGTGTCTACCTTTGGCGCAACTTCTCGGAGTGTTCTGTTTAAAAACGTTTTAATGATTCTTATTAGCCGTTCCCAGCAGCCGCCTGCACTAGGATTCGCAGGGCAATTGAAAATCCACTCTATTTTGTATTTCATGGCCTCAGTTTGTATACGATCTGCATCTAGCAGATGTTCAGCAGCTTGTAGCTCCTTTTGTGTGCCGATAAAATTGGTGCCATTATCGCTACGTATTCTCACTGGTGTGCCCCGGCGATTAATAAAGTTTCGCAGGCACAAGATGAACGCGTCAGTTGATAAGTTCCCGGCTAGCTCGATGTGGGCGGCTCGGACGGTCAGGCAGGTGAAAATTACACCCCACCTCTTTTCACGACGTCTACCGATGGAGACGTTGAGTGGGCCGAATAGATCGACGCCAGTATAAGAGAATGGGCGTACAAATGGAGTGACGCGGTCACTAGGTAGTTGACCCATCAATGGCGGATACGGTTTGGCTTTGTCGATCGTACAAGCAAGGCATTTTCTTTGTATGTCTCTGAGAAGTGGCTTCAAATGCGGGATCCAATATTTTTGTCTCACAGCATTGATAGTTATTGCGAAATTTTGGTGATGATTCTTCTCGTGGTAATGGCGTACGAGTAGAGCTGTAACAACGTGTCTTCGTGGCAGCAAAATTGGGCGTCGTGCTGCCAGAGGCAAACATTCTGCTTCGTCGATGCGACCGCTTAACCGCAATATACCACTTTGGTCCAGGTACGGTGAGAGCTTATACAATGCACTCTGTTTCGCCAGTTTACGCGAAGCTGCCAAATCCGCAATTTCATCCGCGAAGCATTCTCCTTGCACCAATCTACATATTGTCACGTCTGCCATCTCAAGATCTGCTATCGTAAGATGCGGGGGTCGACGTACTCCCGCCGTAATTCGTTGCGATCGAAACCGACTGGTCGCTCGGATCACCCAAGCTATAGTTCGTTGTAACTTCGAATACGAGCTGAATCTGGTAAACTCAATAAATGGTTCTCTCGGCTGAGCATGTAGTAAGCGATCGGACTTGACCTCTTCTGGCAAGACGGATGGTGGCTTTATTGTCATGGCGGGCCACTGCTGCTCGTCGTGTTTTAAAAACTCCGGCCCCTTTATCCATCGGCTATTGTTGTCAAACTTTGAAGGGCTAGATGGGCGCGTCGCGACATCTGCGGAATTTTGCGAAGTAGGTACCCATCGCCACTGTTCTGGAGATGTTGCACTGAGAATTTCGGCGATTCGGTGACCCACAAATGCCTTGTATTTCCTTTGTGATGAGTATACCCATTGCAGGACGGTTTGCGAGTCGCTCCAGAAAATTACTCGCCCAAATTTGAGCTCGTGGCAGTCGCGAATGAGTTTGTATAGCCGAGTGCCTAACACCGCTGCCTGTAGCTCAAGCCTCGGGACTGACATCAGTTTAATGGGTGCAGTGCGCGTTTTGCCCATGACGAAGCTAACATTAGCCGTACCTCTGTAAATTACGCGAATATACCCAACAGCTGCGAATGCAATCTGGCTTGCATCAACAAAAATATGTATCTCAGCGATACCCTCGGAGATGTGCGAGTAACATCGTGGCATTTTAAATCGTTTGACGTTAAAAAACTCTTGCCACCAAGGAAGCCATTTGTTGCTAAGTTCCACCGACAATACCTCGTCCCATCCGATTTCACGCCTCCACGTATCTTGAATTAAAAGTTTAGTAAATATGAGAAAATCTGCCAACATACCGAAAGGGTCAAACACGGCCATAGTGATTTTTAACAGCTCCCGCTTCGTTGGCGCTCGCGACCCGTTGAGTACCTCTTCCGGAACACGATGGAATTTCGTGTGAAACTCGAAGGTGTCTTCGTTTGTGTTCCAATATAAGCCGAGTACCTTATCTGCTATCGAATTGCGTTCCATGCTGACTGCTGCACGAATAGATGGTGATAATTTGTTCATTTCTTCTTCTACTTCCGAGCAATTAGAAATAAAATTGCGTAGTTCGAACCCTGCTTCCAGATTGATTTCCATAATTTCGCGACTGGTCTTGATGGCTTGTTCTGTATTGTCAAAGCTGACCACTAGGTCGTCGACATAGTGCTTGTTTACTATGATTGCTGCAGCATCAGGAAAGCGATCTTGAAACTCCTTGGCATTTTTGTTTTTAATGTATTCGGCAATGCAAGGCGAACACACCGCCCCAAAAATCAATGACGTCATTACGTACTCCTCGATGGGTTTGCTAGTATCTGCATTCCGCCACAAATAACGCTGTGCATGTTGATCGATTTGTCGTATTTTAATTTGAGAAAACATTTCGCGTATGTCAGCTGCGACACCGACTTTTCCTTGTCGAAATTGCAGAAGTATTCGTACCAACGGTTGGGCTTGCTCTGGCCCTTTCAAAAGCGCTGTATTGAGTGATACATCATTTACTTGGGCGGCCGCGTCAAAAACAACTCGCAACTTTTCAGGTTTGTGTGGATTGTGGACTGCAAAGTGCGGTAAATACCACACATGCTCGTATGGCGCGTTGACTTCGGTGTCACTCAGTTTTCTGGCATATCCATTGTTTACGTACTTGTCCATTTCCCGCTTATATCGCACAGAAAATTCAACATCATTTTTCATCTGTCTCTCCACTGACAACAGACGCTTTTCTGCCATTGTTTTGCTATGGGGCAGCTTAGGTGGAAATGGTTTCCACAATAAACCAGTCTCATAATGCTTACCCACTCGCTTGGTTGTCGTGTCTAAAATCGAACGTGCATGCTTGTCTTCTTCTGACTCCAGGTTCACCGAATATGCATTAGTGCCAAAACTGTCGGACGCAAAATATTCAGACACCAAAGTGTGCAGTTGTTGACAATCTTTGACCAGCATAACCCGAGGATTGGAATTTGAAGGCGATTTTGTTGGACCATACGCGACCCAACCTAAAGGCGTTTTGGCGGCCAACGGACTCTCATTATCAGCTTTAACAATAGTAGTAGTAGCACTCAGATATGCGTGTTTTAAACCAATGAGTAAACCTGGCTTCGACTCGTGATAATTCATAAGTGGTAGATTTCTTAAATGACCAAAATCTTCTTTGCTTAGAGACTGCTCTGGCAAATTCAAGTTGTTTACTGTATATACGTCTCTAAGCGCAAACTTTTCGTTACTAGCGCAATTACCCACTTCGATATTGATTTTATATGATTTTTCAGTCACCACCTTATTGTCGTACCATTGTAATGTAAGCGGGTGTAAGACCCCTTTAGCTCCGATCATTTTCGCAACCCTTTCTTCCATGATCGAGATAGACGAGCCTTCATCGAACATGGCAATTATTTCCCGCTTCCCATCGGGCCCGTAAATATTGACGGGCAACATTTTAAATAATTGCTGGTTCGTGCTGTGTGCTAAACAATTTAAAAGTGGTTGAGCGGGGACGTTCGATGGACTGACCTGGCATAGTGCTTGCGATGCTGGCACCTCGCTATGGAGTAACTGACTGTGATAGCGTTGGCAACCATTTACGCTGCATCGTCTCTTCGAGTGACATTTAAGTGTGCAATGGCCCTTACGCAAACATGAGAAGCATAGTTGCTTCGCTTTTACTAACTCCCACCGTTCTTGAACCCCTAACGTCTTGAATGCTTCACACTGCGAAGTGGCGTGATTTCCGCTGCATTTGTAACATTTCAGCGGCTCTTTTGCGCGGTCTATGTGCATTATGCGACGAGGGTTCGCTGACAGAGCATTGCTTCTGGTTGACTGTGCACTTGTTGTCGGCAATAAACATACTATTCGGGCCAGCTCACTAAGCCACGTCGAAAAATGTTCTACCGTTGGGTATGGCTTAATGGTTGCTGCGTATTTCGCCCAATCAAACTGTTTTTGGTGCGGTAATTTTGATACCATTTGCTCTAGCAATGTGGTATTAGCTAAATGCTGCTGACAATTGGCTGACTTTAAAAAGGCGACTACGTTACGAACTCGAGTTGAAAACTGAATAACTAGGTCGAGCTTGTGCTCCACGATAACTGGAAACTGTTGCACTTTGGCTAATTGAGCTTTCACCAGTACATCTGGCCTGCCAAACCTAAACTCTAATTCATTTATTACGTTGGGCACGTCATTGGGAAATATTAGTAAAGATGCAACGGCTTCCCTTGCCGGACCAACCAAACATTTCTGTAGCCTAATTAAATTCTGTCGATGACTATATTTATAAATTTCAGTCGTATCCTTAAAATTAGCGACAAACAGTGGCCACTCCTCGGGATCCCCAGTGAAGTTTGGCAGGTCATACAGCTTCGCATGTGAGTCACTTACTGACGCGGCAATTTGGTCACTTTCTATAATTTGGCTTGACTCACCTTGCGCTGTTTGCAATACTGCATTATGTTCTTGTAAGCCTTCTGCCGGCTGGATTTCTTCTCGAAGTCGCGCAATTTCTTTCTGACTTTCTGCTGTACTCCGACGAAGCTCCTCCACTGAAGCCTTTAACGCGTTCAACGCCGCCACCATCCCGTTGGCTTGAGCTGCATTCCCTGGCATCTCGTCCTCCATGGCACCTTCAATTTCAGTCCTTGGTCTTTTCCTCAAGTTATAGCGGTTTGGCTCAGACATATAATTTACCGCAACCGAGAAAATATATTCCAATAACGGCGGTCCGCTATTCGTGCCAATACTCGTGTGTATGTGTGTCAAGCAGTACGTACCAAAATCAAGAAAACTGTTGTGTCGCCAAATGAACAAAACTATTTTGCGCGAATTTAAGAAA
>NW_023469599.1:0-5320 GCF_013731165.1 Rhagoletis pomonella | reverse complement strand
TCCATTCCACACATTTCCATTCTAGCGCATTTCCACGCCACGTCTCTTCACAACTAGGCACAACCACGTACTCTCATATCCTTTAGCACTGATATTTAAATGAGTCTGGGTAGCTGATAGTTGCAACAAAAGCTTAAGCCACTCGTATCGGATCTCCGCACCAGCATCAATTTTCCCTCGATTGGCAACAACTCCGTCGCTTAGCGTGGAAAACCTACTACAGCTACTGCCACTACTGCCGCTACAAATGCTGATTAGGCAGCGAAAATAATACCAGTCAACATCCTCGCTTCTCTGCCACACCACAGGCGTCATTCATTTTTATTGCCGGAGTTGGTTGCATTGTTGGTAAACGCCGACTGTTATGGCAAATATTGGAATATTATTAGTTACTCTGACAGCTAGATACGAGGCGAACATGTATGTAGGTGTGTATGTGCTTGAGTTAGTATCTGAAAGTGGGCTGAGTGCACTAAAGTGTTCAGCCACTGATACAGCAAAGCACAGCTGGGCTGGGCCAACGGAGAGTGCTTGAAATGTTTATAGCGTCACACCTCAGCAGCGTCAATGCGTTAAACCAGAGGTTGCACTGCAGCAACGGCACTGCGCCGTGCGAGTTTCATGTTGGCTTATTGAGCAATGCTACTTTAAATTAATTTTAAAATTGTGTGGTTTAAATATTTTAGAAAATTCCTCAATTCACTTTTTCAAATGCTCGGACTTAAATTAAATTCATATTGGTTTAAAAATTTTAAGCATTTTTTTCAGTTTTATATTTTGCTAGTGCACCACCGCCGTATTCGAGCAATTTATCTTGCAACTTGAATAATGAAAATTCGACTTTTAAGAATATGAAATTCTGAGAGCTTCTCGAAGTTGTCTGCTTAGCATCACTTAAAAGTGTCGCACTCACTCCACGGCAAGCGCAGCATTCGCAACTTATCGAACCGCGGACCCTACTCCACACTGATGTGGCATCGAGCGACACGTGCCGCCGCACAGGGTATGAATAGAGAATCGAGCCGGACAAAACTATTTTAATTAGGGACCTTGCCCAAATATTTATATAAAAGTCATTTCCTGATAATAAACAAACCGCTTATAGACAAATTAGTACTTGAGACAAGGCCAAGTATAAAAACTACCAACTGTTCCGACCTTAACAAGTTTAGTGTTTAATTTTATGTTTGCCACTCCTTTCAGCCTCAAGCCATTCAAAGTGCTTCTCCATCAGCTTTCCGCATGCAGTGGAATACTCTTCAAACTACGTAGGTACATAAGTATGTATGCGCAAGTCAGCCTGATAAACGTTGATTGCCTGTCTAACAGTTTATAAAAGAAACAAGTAAAGAAGTGTATGTAAGTTCGGGCGAAACCGAATTTTATATACCCGGCCCAGGTATCAAATATCATCGTTTCAACTTTCTCTCAGCTAACTTTGCATGATAAGCAGAGGTGCTTATTGCGATTTCAAACGTTTTTTGATAATATGATTATGATTAATGAAATCATTGAACCAAGTTTGGTAGAAAGTAATAAAGCCGTTACCGAGATAGACCTTTGTAGTGCCACGCCCACTTCCTAAAAGTCTATAACAGTCTTATTTATTGTTAAGAGACTGTTGTAAGAATTAACTTAAACTGAGTTAGTGTCCTCAGTTTTTACCGTTATACGGGAAGGGGGGTGTAAATTTAGTCCCATTAGAATAGTTTTCAACAAATTGCGTACCGAAATTTTCCAGGTTAACCGATTTCTATAATTCTTTTTTTTTGAAGGAAACTTGTTACCTTGCAGGTGGTCCTATACCAATTTGGTTGAAATCCGATCATTGGATCATGAAGAAATTAACGATAATCTTAAATTTTTATATGAGCCCTAAGTCGACTCTTTAGTCAAAAGGAGCTTTTTGACATAACTTTCAATGGGATACCTGTCAAAAAAAATCTGCTTTAAACTTTAGAGTCGACTTTATTTTGACTATAACTACTGGCCAATGTATTTTAAATCAATTTAAATGTCTCCTTAAACACAAAACGAAACTCTTATCATATTTCGCCTGTGCTTCTAATTATATAGTCACTCTTCAGTGTACATAAAATTCCAATTTCACAAATACATGAACATCACTTATCTTCGTTGAGAAATCTTCAAATCTCTCCCAAGTGTCTATACATATATATTATTGGGATGTATGCAGCATCCCCGCCGCCATAACTTCTAAAGGCAGTGTTTGCCTGTTGGTTGTTTGTGAAATTAACCTAATTGATTTGTGTGGCTTATCCTGGCTGACAGAGCACCTTCAGTTGCCTATGTGTTGCGAACTGAATCTGATGTTTAGTGGCGCATTGTTGCTAATTTTGTTGGTCTTTGATGGCGCTGGCCACACCAATTTGTCTTCTGAATAAACCACTACGAGTATGTCGTTGGTGCTAATGTCGTTTGCCACAGCTGCTTAGGTTATTTTAGTTGCAAATGCAAATTTGATTTAGGCAATGTATTGATTTTCCAGAACGAGAAGCTTAAATGCTTGTGTAGTTACGCATATCACATTGGTAGAGGCTTTATTATTAAATTTCGCACAAACCTTCAAATCTTTGTCTACTCTTCATAGAGTTTTGTGAATTAAATTTACGCTTAACTACCTAGAATTAAAGTTATATTGTTAACACTTAAGCAAAAGTTTGTTTATACATAATTTCTCCGGCACAAAGTTGTGATTTTTCAGCCAGCTATTCCATTTTTCGCTGTGGTGTAGTGGCTAGCAGTGCGCGCTTTCGCAGGGCCTGGGTTCAAGATCTCCTTCCAAACAACATCAAAAAAATTTTTTTTTTTCTAATAGCGGTCGTCCCTCAGCAGGCAATGACAAACCTCTGAGTGTAATCTGCCATGACAAAAATATAATTGCCGTTCGGAGTCGGCGTTCCTGCCTTTTTGTGTGGCAACATCCAGGCGCACGCCATAAATCGAAAGAGAAGTTCGGCTAAACACTAGCATATTGTGTAAGCGCCCATCTTTTATTTTATTATTATTATTTTTACTGTAAAAAATATTATACCATCAGAAAGTTTAATTAAATTTGGCCAAGGATACTGAAAAAAATTACACCCAAATTCATAAAAAATAAATAAGATTCTAACTGCTGTAAAAATCGGCAACTTGTATGGAAATGTCACTTAATAAAGTTCTCTGTGCTCAGACATATTATAAATTTTATAAAAAAATTAATAGTTCGTTATTAGTATCCCCCTTTTTGGTGGCAGTCTCGTTATAAATAAAAAAAAAAAAACCTAATAAAGTCGCTGTACAAGGTGCACTTATATACACATACACACATAAATATTTATATTCAAAGAAATGTTCGCCGTGACGAAAAATAATAAAAACATTTCATGAATGAAAGTTTTGCAAAATTCGACAGGATTACCACATGCCACTATGAACAAAAAAAAAATAAAAAATAAATAAAAGTTTAACAACAAACGCAGTTTTTGGCATTTTCAAAGTCAGATTATTAAAGCCACAATCTCCACCACCGTTATGAACTTTATCGATAGCCTTTGATGGCTTAACTTAAAATAGAAACATTGCAAATGGATAAAGTTTCGACCAAAAAGTGATACCAACAAAAAGATAAATAAATTTATTTCAGTTCATTAAAACATACATTCACACCCACCAACGATGACCTCATTTTCGATTTATCTACATACATACATATGCTTTGTTAATTTTTGCTTCTGTATATGCACTCATGGAATTAAAAAAAAAAGAAACGGTACATTTTGAATAGTTTTGGCCAATTTACGAATGTTTTTTTTACAGTTTATTCAAATTTTTCTAAACACTCATATTAAAAAATTTGAAATTTTGGTGAAAGTGTGTTGATTTTTTTTAGTTTTTTTTCAATTTTAAAATATCAATGTTTTACATGGTGTTTTTTTACATAATGCGCTGTATGAATAAAAATTATGCAAATGCCTTTTCTTAAAATTTTTGACATTTTCGATTTTCTCGATTTCTTAATTAAATTAAATTTATGTAAAAGTAAGTAAATTTTAAGAAAAAGCAATTGCCTAATTTTTATTTATACGGCCGAAAGCAGGGTTCGTATTTGCACACACATGCTCTGGTCACACACACGCCAGAAACACATTCAACTTGCACTCACTGCTCATACACACGTGTGTGCATATGTGGAAAACAAACTCTGCTCACAGAAAAGTGTGTGCTGTTTGTTATTAAGCACATGCACATGTGTATGAGCCGATTTTTGTACAAATTTCAGCCCATGCACATGCACATAATATATTTTTTAAAAGAATTTGTTTATTAAACGTTATTTTTTGAAAGAGAATTCAATAAAAAGTGAGATGTTGTTTGTTTTTTATATGACAGAAAACATATCAAAAAATTATTTTAAGATTTGAGTTAGAATTCGAAGTGTATAAGTTTCTCCACGCAAAGCACACACATCTGCATGTGCTTTATATTAATAAAAATAAAGTACACACATGTGCCCGTGCTTTTTACCAAACGGCACACACATGTGATGTGAGCAAGTTTTTAATTTTTTATATGCACAGCACACGTGTGTGAGCGTAAAATGTGCAGCACATCGCGCATGTGTGTGCAAATACGAACCCTGGCCGAAAGAGATAGACTTTCACAAAAAAAAAAAAAAATAGAAGTAATAAAACTTGGGTCAAAAAATAAAAGATAGGCAAAATAGCCTAAACTAATCGAAATGTAGCGTTTCCATTTGCTTTCCATTACTGTAGTAAATTCCATATTAATCGAGTTACGGTTGAGATAAAAAATTTGTTTCTAATTTTTATTTTTTTAACTCCGTTGACTTGTAATTTTCTATATAGTTGATGTTTCTTATGGAATTTTCTAATGTGCGTAAATAATATGTGGACAACTCCAAATCAAAGTGCAAAACTGAGTACATGGTGGCTTTTGTTAAATATTTGCAAGGTTTTTAAAGTTAAATTTTTTTTTCAATATGGTGCATGCCATGCCAGTAGGTACCATATAAATCAAAATTTAAATTTTTGAACAGAGCTTAGAAAAATTCAACAAATTTTTATCAAAATTTTATTGGAATTTTTAAAAAATGTTTGGATTTTGCAGTTTTATAACCCACACAATTTTAGTCTGACGGAGTGCAAGTCTTAAAAGGCTAAAAAATCGCATTGATATTTAATCTTGAAAGTTTCGTTTCTATGGTTTGGTTAAAGCATGAACTCACTTACTTTTATAAAAAAAAATTGAAAAAAAATCTATACTTGAGAAACGTTGCAAATATTTAACAAAAACC
>NW_023469598.1:0-5322 GCF_013731165.1 Rhagoletis pomonella | reverse complement strand
CACCCGATATGTCGCTAAGTTTATTTAGGAACAGGGTGACTAACACCCCGCCCCCCGTGAATCTCCTGGGATTCACCCTCAATCATAAGCCTGGCAAGGCGGGATGCTGGTCTGCGGAAGAGCCCACTAGGCGTCTTTACCTCTGCAACGCGTACTTGACCGTCTTTGGCTGTAAATACTCGCGTAATACGTCCTCGTTGCCATTGCCTGCGGGGTAACGTTGGTTCGCACAACATAACCAAATCATCAACTTGCAGAGGAGGAACCTCTTCCTGCCACTTTGTACGGCACAACAGTTGTGGTAAGTATTCTGTCGTCCAACGCTTCCACAGGCGATCTTTCAGATTCTGGGAAATCCTCCACTGTTTGCGCAAGCATATCTTCTCGTCGACAGGATGGGGCGTCTGCGTTGAGTTGACACAACCTATCAAAAAATGGTTCGGCGTTATTGGTTCGTCTTCCTCGCTTGAGACTGGCACATCGGTTAAAGGGCGTGAGTTGATGATATTCTCTGCTTCAATGAGAACGCTTTGTAGCGTGTCTACCTTTGGCGCAACTTCTCGGAGTGTTCTGTTTAAAAACGTTTTAATGATTCCTATTAGCCGTTCCCAGCAGCCGCCTGCACTAGGATTCGCAGGGCAATTGAAAATCCACTCTATTTTGTATTTCATGGCCTCAGTTTGTATACGATCTGTATCTAGCAGATGTTCAGCAGCTTGTAGCTCCTTTTGTGTGCCGATAAAATTGGTGCCATTATCGCTACGTATTCTCACTGGTGTGCCCCGGCGATTAATAAAGTTTCGCAGGCACAAGATGAACGCGTCAGTTGATAAGTTCCCGGCTAGCTCGATATGGGCGGCTCGGACGGTCAGGCAGGTGAAAATTACACCCCACCTCTTTTCACGACGTCTACCGATGGAGACGTTGAGTGGGCCGAATAGATCGACGCCAGTATAAGAGAATGGGCGTACAAATGGAGTGACGCGGTCACTAGGTAGTTGACCCATCAATGGGGGATACGGTTTGGCTTTGTCGATCGTACAAGCAAGGCATTTTCTTTGTATGTCTCTGAGAAGTGGCTTCAAATGCGGGATCCAATATTTTTGTCTCACAGCATTGATAGTTATTGCGAAATTTTGGTGATGATTCTTCTCGTGGTAATGGCGTACGATTAGAGCTGTAACAACGTGTCTTCGTGGCAGCAAAATTGGGCGTCGTGCTGCCAGAGGCAAATATTCTGCTTCGTCGATGCGACCGCTTAATCGCAATATACCACTTTGGTCCAGGTACGGTGAGAGCTTATACAATGCACTCTGTTTCGCCAGTTTACGCGAAGCTGCCAAATCCGCAATTTCATCCGCGAAGCATTCTCCTTGCACCAACCTACATATTGTCACGTCTGCCATCCCAAGATCTGCTATCGTAAGATGCGGGGGTCGACGTACTCCCGCCGTAATTCGTTGCGATCGAAACAGACTGGTCGCTCGGATCACCCAAGCTATAGTTCGTTGTAACTTCGAATACGAGCTGAATCTGGTAAACTCAATAAATGGTTCTCTCGGCTGAGCATGTAGTAAGCGATCGGACTTGACCTCTTCTGGCAAGACGGATGGTGGCTTTATTGTCATTGCGGGCCACTGCTGTTCGTCGTGTTTTAAAAACTCCGGACCCTTTATCCATCGGCTATTGTTGTCAAACTTTGAAGGGCTAGATGGGCGCGTCGCGGCATCTGCGGAATTTTGCGAAGTAGGTACCCATCGCCACTGTTCTGGAGATGTTGCACTGAGAATTTCGGCGATTCGGTGACCCACAAATGCCTTGTATTTCCTTTGTGATGAGTATACCCATTGCAGGACGGTTTGCGAGTCGCTCCAGAAAATTACTCGCCCAAATTTGAACTCGTGGCAGTCGCGAATGAGTTTGTATAGCCGAGTGCCTAACACCGCTGCCTGTAGCTCAAGCCTCGGGACTGACATCAGTTTAATGGGTGCAGTGCGCGTTTTGCCCATGACGAAGCTAACATTAGCCGTACCTCTGTAAATTACGCGAACATACCCAACAGCTGCGAATGCAATCTGGCTTGCATCAACAAAAATATGTATCTCAGCGATACCCTCGGAGATGTGCGACGAGTAACATCGTGGCATTTTAAATCGTTTGACGTTAAAAAACTCTTGCCACCAAGGAAGCCATTTGTTGCTAAGTTCCACCGACAATACCTCGTCCCATCCGATTTCACGCCTCCACGTATCTTGAATTAAAAGTTTAGTAAATATGAGAAAATCTGCCAACATACCGAAAGGGTCAAACACGGCCATAGTGATTTTTAACAGCTCCCGCTTCGTTGGCGCTCGCGACCCGTTGAGTACCTCTTCCGGAACACGATGGAATTTCGTGTGAAACTCGAAGGTGTCTTCGTTTGTGTTCCAATATAAGCCGAGTACCTTATCTGCTATCGAATTGCGTTCCATGCTGACTGCTGCACGAATAGATGGTGATAATTTGTTCATTTCTTCTTCTACTTCCAAGCAATTAGAAATAAAATTGCGTAGTTCGAACCCTGCTTCCAGATTGATTTCCATAATTTCGCGACTGGTCTTGATGGCTTGTTCTGTATTGTCAAAGCTGACCACTAGGTCGTCGACATAGTGCTTGTTTACTATGATTGCTGCAGCATCAGGAAAGCGATCTTGAAACTCCTTGGCATTTTTGTTTTTAATGTATTCGGCAATGCAAGGCGAACACACCGCCCCAAAAATCAATGACGTCATTACGTACTCCTCGATGGGTTTGCTAGTATCTGCATTCCGCCACAAATAACGCTGTGCATGTTGATCGATTGGTCGTATTTTAATTTGAGAAAACATTTCGCGTATGTCAGCTGCGACACCGACTTTTCCTTGTCGAAATTGCAGAAGTATTCGTACCAACGGTTGGGCTTGCTCTGGCCCTTTCAAAAGCGCTGTATTGAGTGATACATCATTTACTTGGGCGGCCGCGTCAAAAACAACTCGCAACTTTTCAGGTTTGTGTGGATTGTGGACTGCAAAGTGCGGTAAATACCACACATGCTCGTATGGCGCGTTGACTTCGGTGTCACTCAGTTTTCTGGCATATCCATTGTTTACGTACTTGTCCATTTCCCGCTTATATCGCACAGAAAATTCAACATCATTTTTCATCTGTCTCTCCACTGACAACAGACGCTTTTCTGCCATTGTTTTGCTATGGGGCAGCTTAGGTGGAAATGGTTTCCACAATAAACCAGTCTCATAATGCTTACCCGCTCGCTTGGTTGTCGTGTCTAAAATCGAACGTGCATGCTTGTCTTCGTCTGACTCCAGGTTCACCGAATATGCATTAGTGCCAAAACTGTCGGACGCAAAATATTCAGACACCAAAGTGTGCAGTTGTTGACAATCTTTGACCAGCATAACCCGAGGATTGGAATTTGAAGGCGATTTTGTTGGACCATACGCGACCCAACCTAAAGGCGTTTTGGCGGCCAACGGACTCTCATTATCAGCTTTAACAATAGTAGTAGTAGCACTCAGATATGCGTGTTTTAAACCAATGAGTAAACCTGGCTTCGATTCGTGATAATTCATAAGTGGTAGATTTCTTAAATGACCAAAATCTTCTTTGCTTAGAGACTGCTCTGGCAAATTCAAGTTGTTTACTGTATATACGTCTCTAAGCGCAAACTTTTCGTTACTAGCGCAATTACCCACTTCGATATTGATTTTATATGATTTTTCAGTCACCACCTTATTGTCGTACCATTGTAATGTAAGCGGGTGTAAGACCCCTTTAGCTCCGATCATTTTCGCAACCCTTTCTTCCATGATCGAGATAGACGAGCCTTCATCGAACATGGCAATTATTTCCCGCTTCCCGTCGGGCCCGTAAATATTGACGGGCAACATTTTGAATAATTGCTGGTTCCTGCTGTGTGCTAAACAATTTAAAAGTGGTTGAGCGGGGACGTTCGATGGACTGACCTGGCATAGTGCTTGCGATGCTGGCACCTCGCTATGGAGTAACTGACTGTGATAGCGTTGGCAACCATTTACGCTGCATCGTCTCTTCGAGTGACATTTAAGTGTGCAATGGCCCTTACGCAAACATGAGAAGCATAGTTGCTTCGCTTTTACTAACTCCCACCGTTCTTGAACCCCTAACGTCTTGAATGCTTCACACTGCGAAATGGCGTGATTTCCGCTGCATTTGTAACATTTCAGCGGCTCTTTTGCGCGGTCTATGTGCATTATGCGACGAGGGTTCGCTGACAGAGCATTGCTTCTGGTTGACTGTGCACTTGTTGTCGGCAATAAACATACTATTCGGGCCAGCTCACTAAGCCACGTCGAAAAATGTTCTACCGTTGGGTATGGCTTAATGGTTGCTGCGTATTTCGCCCAATCAAACTGTTTTTGGTGCGGTAATTTTGATACCATTTGCTCTAGCAATGTGGTATTAGCTAAATGCTGCTGACAATTGGCTGACTTTAAAAAGGCGACTACGTTACGAACTCGAGTTGAAAACTGAATAACTAGGTCGAGCTTGTGCTCAAAGATAACTGGAAACTGTTGCACTTTGGCTAATTGAGCTTTCACCAGTACATCTGGCCTGCCAAACCTAAACTCTAATTCATTTATTACGTTGGGCACGTCATTGGGAAATATTAGTAAAGATGCAACGGCTTCCCTTGCCGGACCAACCAAACATTTCTGTAGCCTAATTAAATTCTGTCGATGACTATATTTATAAATTTCAGTCGTATCCTTAAAATTAGCGACAAACAGTGGCCACTCCTCGGGATCCCCAGTGAAGTTTGGCAGGTCATACAGCTTCGCATGTGAGTCACTTACTGACGCGGCAATTTGGTCACTTTCTATAATTTGGCTTGACTCACCTTGCGCTGTCTGCAATACTGCATTATGTTCTTGTAAGCCTTCTGCCGGCTGGATTTCTTCTCGAAGTCGCGCAATTTCTTTCTGAC
Organism: Rhagoletis pomonella; assembly: GCF_013731165.1. NCBI lineage: Eukaryota > Metazoa > Arthropoda > Insecta > Diptera > Tephritidae > Rhagoletis > Rhagoletis pomonella. The sequence goes on along the minus strand of NW_023469598.1, from coordinate 320 downwards.
TTTCTGCTGTACTCCGACGAAGCTCCTCCACTGAAGCCTTTAACGCGTTCAACGCCGCCACCATCCCGTTGGCTTGAGCTGCATTCCCTGGCATCTCGTCCTCCATGGCACCTTCAATTTCAGTCCTTGGTCTTTTCCTCAAGTTATAGCGGTTTGGCTCAGACATATAATTTACCGCAACCGAGAAAATATATTCCAATAACGGCGGTCCGCTATTCGTGCCAATACTCGTGTGTATGTGTGTCAAGCAGTACGTACCAAAATCAAGAAAACTGTTGTGTCGCCAAATGAACAAAACTATTTTGCGCGAATTTAAGAAA
>NW_023469597.1:0-5322 GCF_013731165.1 Rhagoletis pomonella | reverse complement strand
CGCAGGTATATAAGGGCGCCGCCACAGCGAAGTGAGTTAGTTACAAGTCAGCAAGCTACAAGTAAAGTGAGCAGAGAAGTGAGTTGCGAATAAGCAAGCTATAAGTTTAATTGTGTTAACAAGTTTAGTAAAGCGTTGTTATTGCTTTAACAAGTATTGTAAAGTGTTTTTACTGTATTAGCAATTATTGTAAATTGTTTGTTGTACAATAAAGTTAATTGTACTGCAATTTGGTCATCGTGAGCATTTATTTAACAATCCAGCGATACGAGCCCGATTATATTTGGGAAATCCCTCAAGGTTTCGAGGATAATCGTAACAATTGGCGTAAGAAGTGGAATTGTTATCCCGGTTGCGGGAGGCTATGGAAGCTGAAGGCATCGACGTGGACAAATACGACTTCCAGGGTAAACCCGACGATGCATCCGCAAAGGACGAAGAGAGGGATGAAGCTGCTTGTTCGTCGAAGGATGTGCAGCAGACATCCGGGAAGGTTGAAGAACAGAAAAAGACTCTTAGTTCATCTTCCGAGGTATCAGCGCAGGTGTCATCGCAGGTGTCATCCCGGTTAGAAACTCAGCTACAGGCACAGGAGGCACGCATATCATCACAGCTGGAAGCACAGGATGAAAAAATTACACAAATACAGGACAAACTTGAAGAGAGACGGGAGAAAGTCGAAACAAAAGTAGAAGAATTGGAAGGTCGTCTTCGTGATTTACAGTTGAATCGTCCAAGGTAAAAACCCCATCCTTTGACGGCACGATTCCTTTCCAGTTCTTTAAGCTCCAGTTCGAAAAAACGGCTGCAGCAAATCACTGGAGCATGGAGGATAGATCCGCTGCACTGTTCGTTGCATTAAAAGGACCTGCAGCGGAAATCTTGCAGACTATTCCTGATTGTGAAAGGAACAGTTACGATGCGTTAATGGGTGCAGTGGAAAGACGTTATGGTAGCGAGCACAGGAGACAGATTTACCAGATGGAGCTGGAGAATCGCTGCCAAAAAGCCAATGAGACTCTACAAGAATTCGCTTCAGAGATCGAGAGGTTGGCTCACTTAGCTATTGGAGATGCATCTGGTGAACACCTCGAAAGGGTAAAGATCCAGAGGTTCATCAACGGAATGCGAGACATGTATACCAAGCGCGAGACGTATGCAAATCTAAAGCCGACATTTGCTGAAACGGCCTCGTATGCTCAGACACGTGAAACGGCGGCGCTTCTAAGTAGACCAGCCTACAAAGCCCATCGAGTAGAAGTGAAGACACCTGACGTGATGAACGAGATCCTGAAAACACTCAAGTCGATGGCAGGGAAGAATACTCCTGGTGCAACCGAGAGGAAGGATGGTGCTAGGAAATGTTTTGGTTGCGGAAAACCAGGCCACTTCGCACGCGAATGTAAGACGGGTTCCAACAGGTCAAACAGTTCAGCAGTACGTAAACGCCGGACTGAGGATGACGAGCCCAACTCCGATCAGTCGTTAAACTAAAACGAGCCAGCAGCACGGGGCGCACGCTGGCTCCCGCAATTGAATGCCCCATAATCTCCGTCTCGCGAATTGGCAGAAAAGCGAGCAATGTTACTGTTGGTGGATATGTGGACGGACATGAGCGAGTACTAACTGTGGATACGGGCGCATCACATTCCATCATTCGATCTGATTTGGTCACTAAAGAGGTAAGGCCATTACCTGGAGCAAGGTTGAGGACAGCAACTGGTGAGGACACCCAAGTTGTAGGAGAGGTAACATGCAAAGTCGCAATAGGGAATGTGACGGTGTTATACAAGTTCATAGTTGCGGCGATTATGGATGAAGTCATCATTGGATTAGACTTCTTGCTTGATCAAGGTATGGAGATCAACATGTAGAAAAGGATTATGACGTATAACAACATGGAAGTACCCCTTCGGTTTGGGTATGATGGTCCGTACAGCAGCAAGCGAGTGATCCTAGAGGAAAGCGAGCAGATTCCACCGAAGTCAGAAGCAGTTGTGTGGGCAAAGATTGATGGAGATTGTGGGACAAACAAATTGTGGGTTGTTGAAGCAACACAAAATTCTACACCGGACGTACTTATTGGTAAAACCCTGGCTAAGACGCAAAAGGATGGACGAATCCCAGTTCGAGTGCTCAATGAGTTCAAATCACAGTCAAACTCCGAAGAGGAACTGTACTGGGACAATGTCGAGAGGTAGAGGCAATCTTCAACTGCGAAAAATTACCTGAAAGCGATTCCATTGGCGAGAATGACATTGCGGAGGACATTAATGCATGGACGGAAGGGTTGGAAGAAAAATACCAGCACAAGGCTAAGAAAATTCTCCGAAGATACTCCAACATATTCGACAAGGATGGCGACAAACCAGGCAGGACTAACGTTGTGAAACATCGCATTAATGCTGGCGATGCAAGGCCAATCCGTCAAGCTCCTCGGAGTGTTCCACTTGCCAAACGTGAAACTGTTAGCCAAATAATAAAAGAAATGAGCGAGAGTGGTGTGATTGAACGATCAGCGAGTCCATGGAGTTCGCCGGTAGTACTTGTGAAGAAGAAGGATGGTCAAATGCGGTTCTGCGTAGACTACCGGAAACTAAACGATGTGACTAAAAAAGACAGCTATCCTCTTCCCAGGATCGATGACACTCTGGACTCGTTGACTGGAACAAAGTGGTTCTCAACACTCGACCTTAAGAGCGGTTATTGGCAAGTGGAGGTAAATGACGAGGATAAGGAGAAGACAGCTTTCAGCGTTGGAGACGGTCTGTGGCAATTAACGGGGATGCCCTTTGGATTATGCAACGCTCCTGCCACTTTTGAACGACTTACGGACCATGTGCTCAAAGGACTGCATTGGAAAACATGTTTGGTGTATCTAGACGACATTATCGTATTGGGTAAAAGCTTTGAGGATCACCTGAACAATTTGGAAGAAGTTTTCCAGAGGATAGCTGGCGCTGGTCTGAAGCTTAGTCCTAAAAAGTGCTCACTGTTCAGGAAGGAGGTGAACTACTTGGGGCACAAGGTGACAACGGAGGGCATCTGTACTGCGAAGGAAAATATAGAAGCAGTAAAGGATTGGCCAAGACCTAGGAACCTGCACGAACTACGAAGTTTTCTTGGGCTATGCACCTACTACCGCCGATTTGTTCCGAATTTCGCCAGCGTTGCTAATAGCCTCCACGAGCTCACTAGGAAAAATAGAGCCTTCGAGTGGAACAAGGAGCAGGAGGAGGCTTTCCAGACTCTGAAGGAACGACTATGTATTGCACCTATGCTAGCGTATCCCGTTCCAGGTGCAACGTTTATTTTGGATACGAATGCTAGTGGTTATGCCATAAGAGGCGTACTGTCACAGGTAATTGATGGGCAGGAGAAGGTAGTTGCCTACTATAGCCGGTCGATTGGAAAACCAGAGAGGAACTACTGCGTAACTCGGAGAGAACTATTAGCGTTGGTGGAGTGCGTCAAACATTTCCACAAGTACCTCTATGGGCAACGTTTCCGAGTTCGAACGGACCATGCAGCGCTGAAGTGGCTACTACAGTTTAAGAATCCAGAAGGACAGCTAGCTCGGTGGATTGAGAGACTGCAAAGTTATGACTTCGCTATTGAGCACCGCAAGGGAAGTGTCCACGGTAATGCTGATGCCATGTCCCGCCGACCATGTAGCCTGGAATGTAAACACTGCTCAAAAGCTGAGGGAAAAGAGGACATTATAGACGTCCGTCTAACGACAATAACACCAGCGGAAGAGTGGAAGGAAGAACAGCTACGAAAGTGTCAGCAGGAAGATCCAGATCTGGAGCTTTCGATGCATGGACTGGAGGTGGACAGAAGGCCAACTAAGGAGCAAATGGCAGCGGAAAGCCCCATCGCAAAGGCGTACTGGGCACAATGGAACAGCTTAAAATTAATATCTGGCTGTTTGCATAGGGTATGGGAAAGCGAAGATGGCCAGTGCTCCCGCAACCTGATAGTAGTTCCAAGGGTAAGAATTCCGGATGTACTCAAGGAATTCCACAATGGTCCTAGTGGAGGGCACCTGGGAATTACGAAGACCCTGGAGAAGGTTACGCAGAGATTCTATTAGGTTGGTTGTCGGAAATCGGTCGCAGAGTGGATTGCTAACTGCGCGGAGTGTATTGCAGCTAAAGGGCCGAAATCCAGAAGTCATGGCCAGATGAAGCAATATAACTCAGGTGCACCTTTCGAGCGGATTGCCATGGATGGAGCCGGCCCATTTCCTATGAGCGCACACGGAAACAAATACGTCCTTGTGGTTATGGACTACTTTAGCAAATGGCCGGAGGTATACCCGATTCCAAACAAGGAAGCTAAAACAGTAGCGGAGGTATTCACCTACAATTGGGTTGCAAGATACGGTGTACCTATAGAGCTGCACTCTGACCAGGGAAGAAATTTTGAATCGGCGGTGTTCCAAGAGATGTGCCAGATACTGGATATCCGGAAAACTCGAACAACGGCTCTTCATCCCCAATCAGATGGCATGGTGGAACGGTTAAACTGAACCCTGGAAGAGCATTTTCGGAAGGTCGTGGACAAGAATCAAAAAGATTGGGATGTCCGCATACCCTTGTTCCTGATGGGATACCGGTCAGCAGTGCATGAAACAACGGGTAAAACTCCTGCAAGGGTAATCTTCGGCAGTGAGCTCCGTTTGCCTAGTGACCTGAAATTTGGAGTAACTGGCGATGCAAGGAGAATTGGGAAAGAGACTTTAAACGTCCTGGAAGACGAGTTAAGAGAAATACATGCTCTTGTGAGACAGCGAAATCAAATTATGAGTGACAAGATGAAGGCCAGGTATGATAAGGCAATGAACTCCGAGGGTTTCCAAGAGGCAGACTTAGTGTTGCTGTACAATCCACAACGGAAGAAAGGTTTGTCCCCAAAACTACAATGCAACTGGGAAGGTCCGTATAAGGTCTTCAAACGGCTGAATGACCTAGTGTATCGAATGCAGACCGTTGGGAGACCAAGAAACAAGATGAAGGTGGTCCACTTGGAAAGGCTTGCAGCGTTTGGAACAGCAAGTGTGTCTGATCGGGACGATCAGACTTAAGTGGAGGGCAGTGTGACGAATACTTCAGCAACGCGAAGCGAACAACGAGAAATAGGCAGAATGTTCGAGGAATGACGTAGAATGTTCCACAAAGAGAAACGTCAAGTTGGATGAACACTGCGAACAGCGAGAGAAAGAGAATGAGCGATAAACTTCAGAACGTTCTAGAGTTGCCATAAGTACGAGCGCAGGTATATAAGGGCGCCGCCACAGCGAAGTGAGTTAGTTACAAG
>NW_023469596.1:0-5323 GCF_013731165.1 Rhagoletis pomonella | reverse complement strand
TTAATACACCACATAACTAGTGGGAAAAAGTGTAGAGCCAATGCTCTAAAAATAAAGCATCCTAATCATCGTAATCCTGTCTTCCTGCTGCTGGAACCCCACCTGAGGAATCATCGTGCTGCTGCCTTATCATACCTTATTTAGTGACATAGCTTATCGGGATATGGAAATTTTCATGTGAGTAGAGTGATTTTAGCATCCTTTTACTATCCTTTTTGACAATTCTTAAATAATAAATACATTTTGTAAAGGTGGGTAACGGTTAGAAAGGGAAATCCCTGTATCCACTTAACACTTAACTGACTTAGAAAAAATTAAATATGGACGCACAAACTCTGGAAGCTCTTCTTAATACTGCCATTCGTACTGCGACCGAGCATTCCCGGAGGGAATTTCAGTCTCGGGTTGACGAACTGACAAACAGGTTAGCAAGGATCGAATCACCAGTTCGTGTTACCCAATACGAACCGGTGACTATTCAACCCGGGATACCATGTGACGAATCCTTGGACTTTGTGAAAACCTTGCCGGAATTCAAAGGCGACGCGACCCGTTATGTGTCTTGGAGACAAGCAGCTCATACTGCTTATAGAGTGTTCGAAGCGTATCCCGGTAGCTCAAAACACTACCAAGCGGTAGGCATAATCCAAATATTGTAGTAGGAGCCGCAGATAGTGTTTTATCCTCTTTCAATACAGTCTTAAATTTTCACGCTATCATTTCTCGACTAGACTTTGCCTATGCGGACAAAATACCAATTTACTTAATTGAACAGGAGTTATCGACCCTTAGACAAGGAAAATCATCAGTAGTGGAGTTCTATGATGCAGTGGAGAGAAAGTTGACTCTGATAGTCAATAAAACAATCATGACTCACGGTGAGAACACCACGCTGATAGGATCACTTAATAAGAAATATCGGGATGATGCACTTCGCGTGTTCATCTCGGGACTCAATCGCCCTTTGTGCGATATTCTCTTCTCCTCTAGACCCGCTGATCTGCCGTCAGCACATGCCCTAGCGCAGGAACTTGAAGCGAACCAAGCCAGATCAATGTTTGCAAGTTCCTTTAACAGACAGGCATCCCATAACTTAGATCCTTATTATTATTCACCCCACTACCGTAGAATACCTCAAGACCAACGAGGACAAACTCGAACTCAGCAAACTCCAGTACCAATGGACATAGATCCGTCGTACTCCCGCTTCAGACAGAACAGACCCCAACAACTCCACGGAAATGACGATAGGTACCGTAATCAAGGAGCTTACCCTAAGGTAACTCGTCCGGATAACAGTAACACGGGCGTCATATTCAATCGCCATCAGCCTGTATCAACAGGCCTGAATAAAGAAAAAGCTGAAAAAAGACCGCATGGAAGTGATCAGCTGCCAATACAAAAGGTACAGCGTATCAACAATATCACCCAAGACCAATACGAACCGGAAGGTGAATACTGGAGTGATACCGGGTATGATGACTATTATCATAACACGGAACCTAAGAGTGCCGAATATGACCTGGACGGACCGAAAGACGACGTTAATTTTTTAGGACTAAGTCCCTCTTGCCCTATGTCGAAAGGACACTTGGGGGAAGAGGAATAAGATTTTTGTCGACACCGGTGCTGCAAAGAGCTATGTGAAACACCTTAACGCTCTAAAGGGAATAAAACCTGTGAATAACCTTTTCACTGTCAAATCCATCCACGGTACCGATATAATTAACAAAAAATGTACAATAAATATATTAAATAAGAATGTTGAATTCTTTGTCCTACCCAGTTTGAAGACCTTTGACGGCATTATAGGATTCGACTTATTAAAGGAGGTAAATGGTAGTATTGACCTACGGAAAACGGAAATATAGGCGCTAATCGGTCAAAGAAAATTCAAATTACTCTTGATGAAGAAGCACTTAATGCATTTAATAAGATTAAAAAAATCCTTGCATCAGAAGACGTATTGCTTCTTTATCCTGATTACAAACAAACATTTGATCTTACTACAGATGCCTCTTCTTATGCCATAGGCGCCGTTCTGTCACAGAATGGAAGACCTATCACAATGATTTCCAGGACCCTCTCCTCAACCGAAGAAAACTACGCTACCAACGAGAGAGAACTGCTGGCAATAGCATGTGCTCTACAAAAGCTGCGTAACTATTTGTATGGCGTAAAGAATTTGAATATTTACACCGACCATCAACCACTCACATTCGCTTTATCCGATAAAAATCCGAACGCGAAAATGAAAAGATGGCGTGCCTTTGTTGAGGAATTTTCACCGCAGTTTCTTTACAAGCCTGGTAAGGAAAACTTCGTCGCGGACGCCCTCTCCCGACAACATATAAATGCATTAGACCATGACATGGACTCGGCAAGCATGGCTGCGAATAGCGAAGAGTCGCTGTCTCAAACAATTCCCACTGTAAAGAACCCCATAAATTGTTTTCGGAATCAAATAGTCCTTGAAGAAGGAAATCGCACAGTACTTAGCTCGAAAATTATATTTAGATCCCGAATGAGGCACCGAATATCGTTCAATAATGTAGGAGAACTGATGAAAACTATAAAACAATGTGTCAACCCAAATGTTGTGAACGCCTTGCAGTGTGAATTGCCCGTCCTGGCAAAGATTCAAGATGAACTGGTCACGGCATATCCGGCCGCCAAATTCCGTCATACCACCAAACAGGTAATAGACGTCTTCAACAAAGATGACCAGCGCGAGATTCTTCAAACCGAACATAACCGAGCTCATCGCTCACTCCGTGAAAACCAGGAACAGGTCCTTGAAAGTTATTATTTCCCGGAAATACGGAAAATTTTGAAAGAAATAATTTCTAATTGCAAGATATGTCACGAGGCCAAATACCAACGCCATCCCCCAAACCCAGAAATAGGATCGACTCCTTTACCTGAATATCCGGGAGAAATCCTTCATGTCGACATTTACTCCACCGATAAAACACATTTCCTAACATCAATAGACAAGTTCTCAAAGTTTGCAATAGTATTTCCAATCAAATCTAGAGCCATAGTTGATGTTAAAGAATCCATATACGAACTTCTCAATTTTTACAGAAATACTAAGGTGTTGGTCTGTGACAATGAGAGATCGTTGAATTCCGAAACCATTAAATCAATACTAAAAAATCACTTTGGCGTCGAAATCTACACCACCCCACCCGCCCATAGCACGACTAACGGACAAGTAGAAAGATTCCACAGTACCCTTACCGAAATTGCCCGCTGTCAGAAGCTTGAGACTGATATCTCTGACACAGTTGAGCTAATTTTGCTAGCCACAGCTAAATACAACCGCACAATTTATTCAGTAACGAATAAAAAGCCAATAGACGTAATACATTCAACACCGGACGAATTAATAAGGGAAATAAAAACTAGACTTACACGTATTCAGCAGAAAGATTTACAAAGACATAATGAAAATAGACAAACACGACAGTATAATCCAGGGGATAAAGTTTATGTGAAGACTAATAAAAGAATAGGAAACAAGTTTTCAAAACTTTACACCGAAAAAGTAATCCAAAAGGATCTTGGTACATTTGTTATAATAGATGAACGAAAAGTGCACAAAAATAATTTAGGACACTGACCGCTCTATCCTTTGTCGCCCTTAGGATCATTTTGCTCTCGTTAAGCTTTCGAGCCAACGCAGGATTACTCGATTATACCAACTCTTACTACATCCCAATTACATCCGGAGCTGTAGCTGTTTATGAGTAGCATGGCTTTTACTTCACCAAACTAATTTGTCAGCATTCGAAGCAATAGCTGAGGAGACAGACCAACTACTGATCAAATTCCCACAATCACATATTAAACGACTACTGGAGAATGACGCTAATGAAATATTACAACTATTGGACGCAATAAAAATACACCATCGGTACGCTAGAAGTATTAACATTCTGGGGACTGCCTTGAAATACATAACAGGGACTCCAGACTCTGACGACTTTCAAATGCTCGAGACCAGAACCAATGCCCTATTAGACACAAACGAACAACAAACAGCGGTAAATTCAGCTACACAAAAGAAAATAGACGAATTGACAGTGACAGTAAATAAATTATTACAAAATGCAAACAGCACTCAAATAGATACGGGATATCTCTTTTCTCTAGCCTCCACCAGAAATAGAGCAGTTATAATGGAATTGGAAACCATTTTAACGTCAGTCACCCTGGGCAGGTTAAATATTGTCAACCCTATCCTGCTAAATGGTATGGAGATCAATGGTTTGTTAGCTGCTGAACACTCTGCAAATATTAGCATAAGTGATTTGTTGTCCATTTCTAAAATTAAGATATTTCAAGATACGGATTGCATTTACTTTGTTATTAAATTTCCAAAAATAGACAGACTTTGTAATAATGTAAAGTTGCTGCCAGTGATCCATGACGTAAAAATTATCGCTCTAGAAACAGACATTATTGCTGAATGTAATGGTAAATACATTCCACTCTACAACTGCAAGGAGGCTGTAGCGGCAAACTTTTGTCAGCCTCTGAAGGAAAGCCCCTGTACGCTACAACTACTTAACCAACACTCTGCAAACTGTAAGTCAAAATCCGCCATAATGTTCCCGCTATTGAGGAAGTTGATAATGGCATACTGGTAATCAACGATCAACCAGCATCTGTACAAACCCAGAACTTGACGAAACTAACGAAGGGAACTTTCCTTGTAACATTTGATGGAGAGATTACGGTAAACACTACGACTTACGTCAACTGGGCTAAAATTATTCGATCGCACCCCGAAGCTGCACGTGCGCAATATGTAAATTTCACCGAACACATTGATTTACTATCGCTACCATACTTACAGAAAGTAAATATGAAGAACCTTAAGCATATAGCGAGGCTGCATGATCTCGTTAACGCCCGTTCATTACAATCAGGGGGCGCAATTCTCTTACTCCTATTTGTCATCTCTGTAATTGGAGCAATCTTAATGAAACGAAGGCGAACTAGCATGGTGATATTGAATAAAGTCATCAAATAAGCCGAGGGCGCCTTCATTTCAAGAGGGGGGGTAGTTAACACCGGTAAACACCTCAACAAGAGGTAAAATTGCCGAATTGCATTTTGCAAGTCACACGGCACAACATGTGCATCAACTGGTAGGTGATAAGAAAGCGTCAGGTATTTAGGCGTAGTCGCCGCAATATTCTAGTTAGCAAATTCAGTTGTAATAACTCGACCGATACAAACGGCTGCTCTTGTGCAAACAGGAGAAATAAAATAACATTAAAACCAGACCAAGTGTTTTAATAAGTTATATTTT
>NW_023469595.1:0-5323 GCF_013731165.1 Rhagoletis pomonella | reverse complement strand
AAGCACCTACCATATATATGACTGTATACCCAATTTCAAGTTCATGTGACTTATGGTGCCGAAGTTATGATTGATAACAAATTTTACGCATATAGGATGTGCCACGCCCACTTTTACAAAGTAATTTATATATCTATATATATAACAAGTAAGAAAGGCTAAATTCGGTCGAGCCCAAATTTTATATACCCTCGCAATATTATTTATATACCTAGATTAAAAGTAATGTGTTGCATATTAGGTGGGCGTGTTTTTTTTGGTGAGCTGAAAAGCAATGAAGTCAATTAATGAATGTGAATGTGATTTTTTAGTACATATATTAAATCATAAATGAACGGTTCCACGACCATTGTAAAAAATTTTTTTTAGCAATAAAAGTTTTGCTAAGAGATCACTTTACATATTATTTTTAGACAGGTATATTTCAGGAGCTACTGAAATAATTAATGTTTCGAGTTTTCATGTACACATGTAAGTGACCAATGCGACGTCCACTTTGAAAAAAAGTATAAACCAATTTGCAATTTTGTTTCAAAATGTTTAAGAAAGTTGTTTAAATAATCGTTAAAATAATATTTATTCAAATAGTTATAAATTAATTTTTATTTTAAAAGATGTTTACAAATATTTGCTTAAGTTATTCTTTACAGCTATTAATATACTTATTTCAACGTGTACATATGTCTAATTGCAAAAACGGTTTATTACATCATCGAATATTTTTCACTTATTTCATTTATTTTTAATAAAATATTTGAGATTAAAGTTAACAAAATTTAAATTTTCTTCATTAAAACATTTCGAATATTTGCTTATTTATTTTCTATATTCCTATATATATGTATGTGTACAATAAATATTTAATTACAATAGTTTTTTTTTATGAGAGAAGAGAAAGTATGTACAAAATAACTTTTATTGAGACGGTTAAGAGGAAGGAATTAAATCAGACACGGAAATGCAGATACTGTCATGGTAACTGTGAACTGTTTCATATACAACTGCTTTAATTTGAGTACCATTTATGTTCGAAAATGCCCAGTCAATTTGAGATCCTGCAAGAGTTGTCGAACATTCCGAATCTAATAGCGATCTAAGACTACATTCTCCTAGAAGATTTGCTATTCTATTCCCATAAGTTCTAAGGCATAGATTGAAATCCCCGACAATAATAACTTTTTGATTACACAAGTCATTACTGAGAATGTCTCGGAGCACTGATGCCATATCTCCGATAGGAAAAACGGAATTCCTGTAAAGCACCAATACATATATGTTAAGATGTTTGAATAGTACGGCTTCTAAAGACTTATGGCCAGTATACTTTTTTATAATTCTGCAAAGTTGAATTGATGAAGCAATCTCAGACTTTGCATATACTAAAATTCCTCTCTTATTCCTATTCCGTGTTGTGGTGCTATCTATCCTTAGCTCATTTAATAGAATAAAACCGGGAATTACAAAATTTTCCGAAGGATAGCTCCATGTCTCGACGAAACATAATATATCTGAAGATAGCATCAGGTAATCGTTTCTAACATCATCTATATGAGCATGAAGGCTCTGAGCATTATGATATAAAATTTGTAGTTTTGATGTTCGTGACAACATGAAGTGGAAGGTTGGAGTAAGGGCTTTTGAGGTACTCAATTCAATAAGTTCTTTATATACTGGGTCCGATGCCGAAAATGGATTAGGTGGCTGAAAATTCCCTTGTATAAAGAGACCATCTGCACTAGTGGCTCGGCTGCAAGCTACATACAAAGCTGCCCTGGGCATCCTGGGCCGGGTGTGTACAACGACTTTGTTATACGTAGCACGCTGGCTTTTATGGATAGTTATTCCCTCAGCGGGAACAACCGGAAATTGGGTTCTTTCGATTGTAATCTGCTCATTCCTCCTATACTGAAAAGCTCTCACTGTCTTTTCAATTGGTGTCCAAGAAGTATCACCCAGATGAGACTTTTTTGATCTCGCCAACAAACCCACAGATGGTTCTAAAAAATTTTAACCAAATAGTTGATGGCATGGAAAATTCGAAATCAATATGCATAAGCTGCCCCGTAGCCTCATTTACTAGTCCATCACCTGTATTGATATTTACAGTAATCATATATTTGGCTGTGGTTTTTAATGTCAAATTATATGAAAGGCCTTGCGTTTCCGAAGATTTGAAAAGGCGAACTCTCTCCAAAATATTCGAAGCTTGCGCGCCCACACCTATCCCTTTGACTACATCCTTAGCAGTTGAAAGAATAGTTGGCGTGGGGATAAGACTAAGTTTGAGTGCATTGAAATTATTAGATTCTTCGTTCGACCAGAAAAGGTGGATTGCATCATCAGGAATTTGATTCGAGTTAACCACACGGCTTTCGATTAAAGATATGTCATCATTTGTCATAGTACCGGATGCCATATTATTTAAAGCGATAGCAAAAGGCTGATCCCCTCTTTGCCTCATTACCTCAGTTAACTCAAAGTATTTAAATAATTCCCACAAAGGTGACCCAACTAAAGTACTGTAGTTGTCACTAGGATTGGGAGAAAAAATCCACCTATCTCCAACTGGCGAAAGTTGCTTTAAATCACCAAAAGCAATAATGGGGATACCTCCAAATGCATTATTGCTTTTGAAGATTTGTTTAAGTCTAGCATCGATTGAACTAAACATTCGTGCCCCTACCATTGATATTTCATCAATGATTATTAATTTTAAATCAATGAGTTTAGAGTAGATTGAGTTAACGACATCATTGCTAAGTGGCCGCAACTCTAGACTTGATTGATTTACGGGAAGTGAAAAGATAGAGTGAAGTGTTAAACCATTTATTCCGAAAGCTGCCTTTCCTGTAGGGGCGCAGAGAAGAACTTTCAACGAACTTGGATTGGTTCCAGGAACGGAGTTTAGCCGATGGTTAATAGTCTGATATATTGCATATATCAAACGACTCTTTCCAACTCCTGCTCCACCTCCCACAAACTCATAATATGGCTGATTATTTTTCATATTGTGCAGCATATGGGTCAAATAAGTTCTCTGTTTCAAGTTTAGACTACGAACTAAAGAAAGAAGGTTTTCTACGGGGATCAAAGGTGGGAGTTTTATTAGTCTTACATTCCCGCCTGAGTCCCCATCATTATTAGATGGATCTCCTTCATTTATATCTAGCAAATTCAAGCCAGGGTCTATTTCGGGAAGTGCTAGAACCCTAAACTCGTTATCTACAACAGGTGGGTTATGTTGCTCAATTGTTTCAACATCTACTTCATCGCGAAGATGATTTAAAACATTTTCGAGCTCTCGTTGATCAAAAACATCATACTTTCTTCGATTTTCCTCTATCGAAACATGATTTTCTACACAAGTTTGTTCGTTATCATTTTCAATGAGGCCCCGATGTTCATCACGCCATGGATGGTAAAGCATTACCATTTCCCTGAAGTAATCACTTCTGGCGGTATCGGGGCTAAATCTTCTGGACCTGATGACACATGGCTTGGTACGTCTTTTAACGAAACCACTACCGTCTCTCAGAGGAAGAGCATTCCCATGCCCAAGAAAGTCGTCAGCCTCCCTACCATCTTCATCATCATCACTACGTGCTATCCTTATGGCTGACTTTACATATGTATAAAGAGATGCAAAATCAGCTAAGCATACGGTTTCTAATTGAGTCGGTCGCTGAACATAATGCTCTAAAATTCCAGAAACAAATATGTCGGTCGAGTCCGAAGGAAGATTCTGAAGTTGCGCTCTAGGTTTTACCATCCGCACTCGTTCTTCAGGACGAGAGGTATTTATAAAGACTTCCGCATTGCTCGCTTCCGATAGATGAAGTCCAATACTGCAATAAACTGCTTCTTGGGCGGATATTTCTGTACCAGAAATAAATTTGTGTCCTATATGCTGAAGTTTTTGCTTAATAGTATAGTTACCGGCATTCACTTCTGATATTGCTTCATTTAAGAGCCTAGAAATCCCTCTATTTGATTTGTTTATATAGTTAATAATATATGAACAGCAGGCATATGCATCCAATATAAACTGGATATCCATATTGGCTTTATGTAGTTCTAAAATAATGGGGTTGTATGCGTTAATGAATCGATCTTCTAGTTTTCTCTTCAAAAAGATTTTTGGTTTTGCTAAACTCGATCTTAGCGCAAGCAAGTAATCATCGAATGAAATATTTATTCTTTGGTCTGTGAGAAAACTTTCAAAATTACTTAAGTTGGAAATATCAGCCGAAAGAAGATTGGAATTCAAAAAGTTTTGTATTTTGAAGTAGTTTTCCCTATGCACTTCCAAGTTTTCTACGTTTTCTGACAAAGGTAATAAAATTTGGGTGGAAGGCATAGGTGGGTAAGGAATACCAAATCGGCAAACCTGTTGTCCCCTTATTTCTCTTGTACAGGAACGACTATGGTTATGCTTTTGATATCCAAGATAGTTTTCCAAGTGGCTTACGGAACCATCCGTGGAAATATACTTATCAATGAAACTAATAGCATCCGGAAAAGTAAGAGGATTTTGTAGATCGATTTTTGGGGCGTTAATAAGCCAAAACATTCCATGTATGTGAGGGGAACCTCTTTGTTGGAATTCAACTCTCCAATAGAAATTCTTAACAGAATGTTCGTCAAAGATGCCCCCGCTTGTTTTGAAAATTTTAAGCATTTGACGGAAACGATAGTCAAAATACCTAGCACAGGTGACAGCATCTGAACGGATAAGACGATATCGCTCTTGAGTTGACAAATTATTGGCGTCTTCCTCAGAGATTTCTCTGTCGTCGACTGTTTTAGCTAAAATCACTAATAGCTCCAGCCACTGGGACTCAGCAGCTGATAGAGTAATAAAGAAGGTAGGGAGACCAAATTGGCGAATCATGGCAATAGCCTTTTTCTTCTCCGCCTCCCAGTGCGCAGGAGAAGATCTGACACCTTTCAGAACCTTATAGCCATCATCATGCTGAATCAAGCTTTGAACAAAGTTATCATTTAAAAAATTTTGAGCTGTGACTTGGTTACGACCGGCAAATTTTCGAAGGCAAACTGACGTGCTGTTCTTAATTTGCAATAATTCTAGCTTTTTGTAGTCGTAAAATAATTTAGGTAAGGTGCAAGCCCTTCTATCATACCGGCGGATTTCAGATCGTACAATTTTGTTGTACGTCTCTGTACAAGTGCGCTTTTGCCCAGCATAAATTGTAGCGAATGACAATTCTTCTGAGTCATTATCTTATATTATATCAAGAGGCCTTTGGCCCTCGCCGGGAGCTATCACCAGACGGTTAATGTCAAAGTTCTCTACAGGAACATT
>NW_023469594.1:0-5325 GCF_013731165.1 Rhagoletis pomonella | reverse complement strand
ACGGAGGAAGAATGCAGCGCATTCAGGAAGAGCAGTAGAGTCGTGCGCTCCCCGCCACAAACTCCTCTGCATGCAAATTCCGGCACCACGAGCACGGAGAAAGCCGCCGGCGTGGCGCAGAAGGCTACACCTTGCCAAACGGCAACTCCCGGCAGCCGGGATAGTCGTCTTCAAACGCCGGCTGCTGCAAACAGCGACAAGCATGTCACCGCAAGCTTGGGAACTTGCGAAGGCAATGAAGATGAGCAATTGGCCCAGATTCGGCTCGTCTTGAAGAAGATGCAGAGCGCTGTCTCTAAGCAAAAGAATGTGTCCATGGACATAAAAACAGGTATGGCCCAAATCGAGGAGAGCTTAAATATATTAAGCTACCTCCGAGAGCAGCGCCGGAAGGGGTCTACCCTTTCCGAGCTGCGGATAATAATAATAGTAGTAAAAACATTATTATTAATAATCCTAATAATAATGGCAATAATAATAACAATGCACAGAAAACCGTACCAGACAATCAATGGAGAACGGTTGGAAAAAGCAGAAAGCCCAAGCCAGGGCCAGCGCCAGGTGAACCCTTGGTCAATAAGGGCGAGGCGACCAGCCGCAAAAAAAAGAAGAGGGTGAGAAAAAAGAAGAGTCTCGCCAAATTAATCATTAAGCCAGCTGAAGGCAAAACCTATGCAGAGGTGCTGGGAACGATACGTGGTAAGCTCCAACCCGAGAAGACGGAGACCGTAATTCGATCTGTTCGGAAAACCCGCGAAGGCGGCGTGCTCATCGAAATAGAGCGCTGTGGCAACCACTCAGCATTTAAGGAAAATGTGTGCACTGCCATTGGCCAGCTTGGAGGCGCCCGTATTCTCACTAGACGTTTACGTCTAGAAGTTCTGGGCATGGACTGCCTAACCACGGCCCCAGAAGTGGAGAACGCTATACGCGGGGAGTTAGGAGACAAGATGAATGGCCAACTTCGCGTCTCTCTCCTCGCTGTAAACTCGCGAGAACAAAGAATGGCCGTGGTGGAAATCGATGAACTGCCAGGCCGGACTCTTATTGAAAAGGGGAAGCTGCGAGTAGGTTGGATTATCTGCCGCGTCCGAGAGCGCGCGGATGTCCAAAGGTGTTTCCGCTGTCTGGGGTATGGCCACAAAAAGGCGGCATGCAAAGGCCCAGACAGAAGCAGTTCATGCTGGAAATGTGGTCAGCAGGGCCACATAGCCTCTGCGTGTAAAGAAAGCCCAAGCTGCTACCTGTGCTCGGCAGGAGATGGACAGAAAAATGCCCATCACCTGCCCAGGTCGGGAGCGTGCAAGGCCTTCAGGGATGCCCTTGCTGAGGCTAAGACAAAGCTTGGGAGAATATGATCAAATTTATACAAGGCAATATGAACAGGAGTAGGGTAGCTGATGACCTGCTGGACCAATTGGTTCTTGAACAAAGAGCAGACGCTGTCATCATCAGTGAACCCTATAGAACAAAGGAAACCTGGCATGTTGACCAATCAGGCTCGGCCGCGATATGGATTGCTAACCCCAACCATCGCGCAGAGAGCAGCGGGGTCGGACGCTGCTACGTCTGGGTTAAAATGGCGCAAATCACTCTGGTGAGCTGCTACCTGTCTCCAAACGACACAGTCCCTGTCTTCAGGGGAAAGCTCGAAGACCTTGAAGACGAATTGCGCGATATAACCGGCCACATAATTGTTGCTGGAGATTTCAACGCAAGAGGCGTGGAATGCGGTATGCCCCAAACAAACACCAGGGGAAGACTGGTCCTTGAAATGGCAGCCCGCATTGGCCTGACCATCCTCAACACCGGAACGACCCCTACATATCGAAGGCCGGGTTTTGGATACTCTATCCCTGACATAACCCTGGTCTCAGAAAGCCTTCTTCGAAGGGCTGACGGATGGAGAGTGATGGAAGACCTGAGTGGTAGCGACCACAACTACATCACCTTCCAAGTCACTGACATCACGCGAGGGCAAACACGTAGTATCCCTCGCAGGAAACCAGGATGGAACCCGTCTAGGGTCGATGTTCGCAAGTTCGATACGTCACTCCTAGCAGATTCCCAAGGCATTTCACCCACAACGGGAGAGATCCACAACAGGGAGTCTTGTACTAAGCTGGTCAAAGAAACTATGCGCTGCATTCACCGGGCATGCAAAGCCTCAATGCCACAGAGGAGAGCATGGTCAGGTAAAAAGCAGGTATACTGGTGGATTGACCGAATTGCTGAGCTGCGAAGGGCCTGCCATAGAATGCGGAGACTCGCAACGCGCGTTCGTGGTAGACCCGAGGCGCTGACCAGAGCAGCAGCCTACAAAAGCGCTAAGAAAGCACTTGGGGCCGAGATACAGAAGAGTAAACGGAACTGCTGGAAAGCGCTATATGACGAAGTGGATCGCGATCCCTGGGGCCAGGGATACAAAATAGTGATGAAAAAGTTCCATACATCATCACAGGCGATGGATGAGGCCCGAGTTAAGAATATAGTGGATGCGCTATTTCCCACACACCCACTAAGAGCCGACACAGTGTTCGTCGAGGAGCAAGCCGAGGCACCACTGTTTTCGACAGACGAGCTGAAGCTAGCCCTGCGAAGCATGAAAGCCGGCAAGGCTCCAGGCCCAGATGGCATACCAGCGGAGGCAATCAGGTTAGCAGCGGAAACGAGCCCTGATCTTCTGCTTAACATGTACAACAGCTGCCTTAGGGCCCGGGTTTACCCAAGCCAATGGAAGAAGGCGAGACTGGTGCTTATACCCAAGGGCAAAGGGGACCCAAACTATCCTTCATCCTTCCGGCCACTCTGCATGCTAGACACAGCAGGCAAAATGATGGAGAGTCTGCTCAAAATACGCTTGACGTCAGCCATAGAAAGCGAGGGAGGCCTTTCACCCCGACAACATGGCTTCAGGAAGGGACACTCAACTATAGGAGCAATTGGCGAAGTAGTCGAGGCGGTACATAAGGCCGAAGAAGCCTACCACCAGGCGCGGCCAATAGTGCTGCTAGTCACACTGGACGTCAAGAACGCCTTCAACTCGGCAAGATGGGACGATATGCTGGAGGCCTTGGAACGGTCATTCAAGGTTCCAATATACTTGCTAGATATGATCCGGGACTACCTCAGAGACCGTTGGCTTTTGTACGACACAACACAAGGTCAGAGAAAGAGACGTATAACCGGCGGAGCGGCACAGGGGTCTGTACTTGGCCCGGACCTCTGGAACGCCACGTATGACAGTCTGTTGCGCACGGAAATGCCGGAGAGCGCCTTCCTTGTCGCCTTCGCGGACGACGTGGCAGCCGTCATAACAGCAAGATATGTCCAGCTAGCACAGCTCAAGCTAAACCAGGTCATGCGCAACGTCAGTGGATGGATGAGCGATCACGGTCTGCAATTGGCTACAGCCAAAACGGAGATCGTGCTCCTCACCAGGAAACGGATCCCAACAATTATAAATATAATGGTCGGACCTCAACTCGTGACGACTTCTAGGTCTACAAAATACCTAGGGGTGAAGCTTGACAGCAAACTCACATTCTGGGAACACATCCATGGAGTATGTGAAAAAGCTGCGCAGAGCACGGCGGCTCTAAGCCGGCTGATGGCGAACGTGGGCGGCCCGAAGCCATGCCGCAGGAAGCTTCTGATGACAGCGGTCCAATCGGTGCTCCTGTACGGGGCAGAAATATGGGCTGACGCATTGAAAGTCAAAAAATACCGGATTCAAATGTCTTCGGTACAGCGGAGAGGGGCACTACGCATTGCTTCTGCATACCGTACAGTGTCCGCGGACGCGGTTCTGGTTATTTCTGGCGTCATGCCAATTGAACTACTTGCTTACGAGCGAAAAGAGATTTACAATCTCAGTGCCGAGATATGTCGAGCAGCTGCCGCGGCAAGGGCGCGCGAGCAACTGATCCAGCAGTGGCAACAAATCTGGAACGCGAGCACAAAAGGTCGATGGACACACTCCCTGATAGCCGACCTTCAAACATGGCTGAACAGACCACATGGGGAAGTCGATTTCTACCTGACGCAATTCCTCACCGGTCATGGTTACTTCCGAGAATATCCTCATAGAATGGGAAGGGTGGACTCACCGTTCTGTCACTACTGTGGAAACGTCGAAGATAACGTGTACCACACATTCTTCACCTGCGAACACTTCTTGATTTCGCGCAGAATGTGGAAGAAAGACACGGAGACATTACTCCGGACAACATAGTTGGGATAATGATTTCCAGCGCAGAAAAGTGGGAAGCAGTTGCGAGATACGTGAAATTCGTACTCCGCTGCAAACGAGAGGACGGTTGTCTACTGAGGACACCCGAATGAAACGCCCCTACAAAAGAGCAGCCCCAAGGCTCTAACAGCGCGCTCCTGCATCTGAAGACATGCAGAATTGCGGTGCCAGATGCGGGATTCTTGCGCGGGCGGTGGGAGTTTGGGTTTTAGTGGGTAGCCCAACACGCTTCGGTGGGAGTCCCACACTCGGGGAAGGTAGTATAGAGACTAGCGCCCCCGGCCAGTGCATAAAGCATTTCCCTCTCCTACGAAAAAAAAAATAAAAAATAAATAAATAAATAAAATAATAATAATAATAATAATAATAATAATAATAATAATAATAGATTGGCGGTAAGGGCTAAGCTCAGGACCTTACCGGGGTCACACAGGGCGGATCGTGAACGGCCTACTCCGGTAGGTTAGCTGCGAATAACCAATAAGCAGTCCCAGACCAAGAGCGGCAGGAGACGAGGGCCTGATTTAAAAGATCAGAAATGCTTGATGAATCTCCTGTGTCCGGGCGAACAGATGCCGCCCCCCCAAAAAGCATCCCAGGATTGAGACCAGTTAGATCCTGTTCATGGCATACTGGAGCATGTATACGATTAGTCTGATATTGGGCTGGCGAGAGCAGTATTCCGCCACTTTAGTATGTGAAATGGCTGGTGGGCTAATGCTGCGATCGCCTCCGTCTCGTTAAAACCCTGGCAGGTCTTCAAGTACGTTCAATACACGTCGCCATTTAGTTGGCCGCACAGGTCCAGTTGAGATTTACTCCCTGTTTTGCGCTGTCTTGGCTCTGAACACAATATCCCATAAGGACTTGTGTCAACCCTCGCGATGGCCTGCTCCTTTGAGAGAAGGGAACTTCGGGACACTTAAAAGCGACTGTGCTACGTGTGGAGATAGCGGCTTGAAGCGGAGACCCAATTGATTGAAAATGATTAAAACAAAACCAATAAATGAAACCAACGTCGATGATACGGAGGAAGAATGCAGCGCATTCAGGAAGAGCAGTAGAGTCGTGCG
>NW_023469593.1:0-5326 GCF_013731165.1 Rhagoletis pomonella | reverse complement strand
AACATACACTTCCGCTAGGTTATTTAAGACGGCACTGGAAATATGCCTTCTGACAATCACCAAACCGTATTATTAGTAGATATGTAAATGCATCACTGGAAGTCTTCTTGTTTTAGGTATCAGCCTAAACCAACTAACGGTTTAATTGCCAAATAAAAAGAAAAGAAGGATGCAAAATGAGAAAATAGGAAAAGAGGAGAGAAAAAACAAATAAGTATATGGGAAAGAAAAGTTATTTGACATTAAAAAAGCTACTATTTCTAATTCAATTTATCAGTTATTAATAAAAAATTTTGCTTTTTTGCAGTGGGAGTGATACTTCCGATTTTGCTTCAGATTTTCAGCAAGAATGCTTGGATGCGCACAACCGATTTCGAGCACAACATCAGAACTGTCCAACGCTGTCGCTTAGTAATGAACTGAGTCGTTATGCTCAACAATGGGCCAAGGTGAGTGCGACTTTTTCTAATAAGAACGCTTTGTGTTAGATTGGGAGAGACAAATTAGGGGATATTGGGTTTATGCATTATCGGAAACTGAAACTTAATTTATCCATAGAAATATAATGTTCCAAAATTATAAGTAGTTGGCTTCGACAAACATATAATATAGAGGAACAGACAAGAAACTCGTTCAATAGGTAAAAGGAGAGCCCAGTGGTGGAACCAGGAAATACATATCTATGTTCGGTAGAATGCTTTTTGGCAAAGCATATAAGAATGCCTAAAAAACTTTCAAGAAGTCCGTACAACTAGCCTAAATCACATCGTCTTGAAAGAATTTCTGTCGAGATATTGAGCACCGATTACGAAAGGTTCTATTAAAACATCCGACTGACCAAAAGTTGTGAAATGCTAGACATATTCTTGAACAGCCATTGAGAAATTCAAAGCAGAAGCTGCAGCTCCAACGGCTGACTTCGCCCAATACACCGGAAACCGTACTAAATATGATAAGATTAATGGGCTATCGAAATATCTAAACTTTAAAAATCTCCATGAACATTGGTTTCATTATCTTACTTCCAAATTTTTAGAAAGAATGCTTGCCGTTTTTACTGATAGTCCTCCGCAGTGGACACTGAGATGCAGGGCGTTATGCCCGAAAGTAAAAAGGAACTTGCCTTTAAAGATTTGATAATAGGTATTTTTTCACGTAGAGATAGATTTCAATAATTTCACTCCGGAAGCCTATTATGTAAGTGCGCCTGTATCCACCCTTGGGGAAGTTGAAGATGAGGGCGTGTCGATTACTTGGCATGCAGCTAGAAGTATCCCTCAGGAAATGCTCCTCTACGTTCTTCTCTTCAACCTTACAGTAAATAAAATTATTCTGTTATTGCAGAATACTGGCTGTCAAGTCAAAGTTTATGGTGACGAAATTAAGCGAACGTCTAGAGATTAGATGGTCCAGGGAAAGCAGACTTACCGT
Source organism: Rhagoletis pomonella (assembly GCF_013731165.1). Taxonomy (NCBI): domain Eukaryota; kingdom Metazoa; phylum Arthropoda; class Insecta; order Diptera; family Tephritidae; genus Rhagoletis; species Rhagoletis pomonella. The sequence goes on along the minus strand of NW_023469593.1, from coordinate 3,895 downwards.
TAATTTTTTCAACACCGAAATGGTGGTTAAAAAAATTAAACTAAATTCTATGCAAAATATTGATTTAGAAAAAAGAATAGGGCTGTCATTAGCAGAAATCCGATTAGGATTTATAAGAATTGCCGGAGCCGTAAAGAACCTGAGCCCAAATCGCGTCATCAGTGAACGAATGATTACTCGTTTCTAACCGAATGAAAAAAAGTACAGCTGTTTTCTATCCAATGAAATTTACATTGAAAAGGCGGACCCATTATCGAGTGCCGTAATCTCAAAATGAAATTTCGAATCAAGTTTCATTCGTGATTCCCGGCCCTGATTTGCCTCTAAGTTAGAATTGGTTACAAGTTAGTCGTTTGTAATTTTTAATATACCTTATAATAAAATCTCTCTACTACCACAGCACTTGGCTGGTACAGGCCGCCTGGAACATCGGCAAGTGCACACCTACGGTGAAAATTTGTATACATGTTTTGGCATGGAGGTTAATGGCTCAACGCCAGTACAACGTTGGTACGACGAGATACGCTGCTATGATTTCTCCAAACCAAATTATAAGCCGGGAACAGGACATTTCACACAAGTGGTGTGGCGGGAGAGTCGACAGTTGGGAGTGGACATTGCGACAAGGTGAGCCAGGGGTAATTTCTAACTATAAATATAACTCAAGCAACATTTATTTTCTATGCTTTCAGAGGCGATACTACGTATGTTGTTTGTAATTACAATCCACCTGGTAATATAATTGGCAGTTTTGATAGTATGGTGCCACCAAAGAAGTGAACGCAGGGTAATCAGCGCTCAAAATGTGATAGATTTTACTATATGCGTATATTCTGAAAGTTTAATTTACTTATACATATAGGAAGGTTGTAGTTAAGGTGTAAAAGTATGAGTGTATTTTAAACGAAAAAATTAAAAATTTTCCGTCTAAATTACAGTCATACTATTCTTTTCTACTGCAACTCCTCAGCTATATAAATATTTTGTGACTTTTAAAAACATATTCCAAAGAGATATTTTTAAGTTGCAATACTAGATTTTAGAAGTTACAATGTACTTTTTTTACACGAAATCTTTTGTATAAAATATAATGACACCAAATTTGGCACTTCTTATTTCGCGAAATTTTCACGTAAATTATGAAATTTTTCCAAAATATTTTTTTAAATATAACATCAAAATACAAAAAACAAAATAGTTGGAAATACACAAAGCAATCAATATACTCTCGAAACTGTGAACCAAATATAGTAAAACCGCGTTTTCAGTTTTTCTCTATGACGTCAGGATTTTTATAAACGGACCTTGTAGTTTCGGAGATATGATTAATTCCAAAAATTATTTAAAAAATCCACTGCCATGTAAACTCTGCCAGTATGGGTATCAAATGAAAGATAAAATTCTGTAGAATTTCAGAAAATTAAAATTTTTTGGTTCACTAGGACGAATAGGTATTTAAAATGCCATTTTAATTAATTTAATTGTTTTAAATTAATGAAGTTTGAAGGAGGATATTCGAGGCTGTGGTCGAGTGTGCATTAGCCTTTAACATATAATTTTTCAAAAACAATTATTTGAAAATTTCAAGGACAAAAGCATTTTCAATACCTACTCGTCGTATTGCACCAAAAAGTTTAATCTTTAATTTTACAAATTTTCTTTTTAATTTGATACCATAGTGTTTTGTCAAATAACTTTTTGAAGTAATCATATTTTTAAAATTTCAAAGTCTTTTAAAAAAATCCTGTATGTACGTATGTATGTAACTATTTACAAATATAAAACCGTACCACCTTACAAGCAAACAAAAAAAAAAGCTCGCAATACAATCCAGAGTCTAAATTAGTTTTGCAAGACAATTCCGAAACAATTTTTTTTCGACATAACCTAAGGGTCGCTTTTTACATTAATCCGTGACGCCCACATTTGGCAATTAACTTTTTTTTTTTTTTAAATATTTCTACTGGAGCAATCGAAATAATTTCTTAGCCAAACTTTAATGATTTTTGGTGAGCTTTAATTTACTGACCTTAAGGTGGCACATTAGGATGGTAAGAACTGCGATGAGCTGGGTAAGTACTAGAACGGGGTACTTGAGGTCAATGAACTTTGTAACAAAAACAAAAAATTTCTCATCGACACAAGAACATCGACATATCATGCTTTAAATTCGACTGTGTATGCCAAAGATATGAGGAAAAATGTAAAAAGGCGAACCCCACGTTCGGCCCAAAAAAAAAAAATATTTTTCGAAATTGCCTTGGAAAATTACTTCAGGCTCAGGGGTGTTATGAAACGGTCTAATGTATACTTGCATTTGTATACCTCCCCTCGTGTTAGGCAACATGACACTTGAATTTGTAATTTCATTTGAATAAAAGCTGTTGGTCCCTGTTTGCCCATAAATACTTATGTACAAGCTACACACACTTAACTGATAAGGCATACGTCTTACGAAATGCTTAAGTTCATCAGCTAAGCGTAGTTTTCGTGTGACCGAAAGTTATATTTATACAATTTATACAATTGCAAGTGTCTATGTTTGTCAACTGAGTTGGCGACCGAAGGCAATTATGCATGTATGTATGTATATTATAAATTTATTTAAGCGTAACTCAGCGCTGTGTCCTGTAGCTAATTTGCATTTTAATTGACGCATAATATCGTAATGGTCGAAAACTTCTTGCACACTTTAAAGGCAGTCAGCATGAAAAATGTTATTTTAACATTCGCTTGGACTGTTTGACTTGAAGCAGAAGTTAAGTAGAGAGGATTTAGGGTTGTGCAAGCAGTGCTATAGGCTTGGAGACTTGGTTCCATTTTTTCAGCAACTAAGACGTTGGTGAATGTTTTTCTCCTCTTAAGTTCCTAGTTTTGCGTTAACTTATTTATTTTAATTTTATTTTTTTCTTTACATTGAACTACAGTCATGAATTTGCTGTTAAGAGCTTAAGTTGTAAATAGTTAGTTTCACTTAAGTTCCCGAATAGGCCCCAGATAGTAGTGAAGGATGAAATGACTTGTAATTTAATAAATTAAAAAAATAACTTTTAGGCGGCTATTGCGCCAGATAAAACAGGGCGTGGCACCTCCCATACAAACCGAATTTTTCATACTGCATAACTCTGGAAGTGCTCTTGGTAGAGTAATTGAACCTGGTATGGTATGCATGAAATCAAGCTCATGCTCTTAGAGAAAATTGGAGGGATTTGAAAAAGGGGCGTGGCGCCTCTCAAACATGCTGAAACGCCAAGTGGCCCGGGAGTCCAGTTTTTACTAAAATTCGTATTTGTGACCCAATTTGACTGACATTCGAGATATGTATTGGTAAGGGTAATACTATTACAAAAAAAAAAAAGCCGGGTGGCGCTGGAGTCGAGTTATTACTGAAAATCATGAAGTGAGGAAAAGTGCCATCAATGCCCGATTACATCGACGTCTTGTACCGCCGAGCATGTTGAACTCCCGTGTATTCCGATTGACCCAATGGACGTGAATTGCCAATATTACTGTGTGTTAAAGCTTAATTCCGAGACAACAGGATTGAGTTGTCCAGGGGTTAATCTCAAATGACCATCGTTAAATCAACCACCAGAACCATTGCCACCCTTAATAAGGCATTTAAGGTATTTCGTCTAAAATAAGCCTTTTTATATAAGATTTCTGTAGAACAACGATACTCACCCACCAACTATACTACACAGTTTCAAGGACAGATTCACCATCGAACCGGATAATCGTTGCCGCCGGAGAGTGAAGAGAAAAAAGTTCTTCAAATTTATTTCGTTGGGCAGTTAACCGCGCTATGAAACGTCAGATCATTGGAGAATTTCAAAACCTTCTTCGCAAACATACACTTCCGCTAGGTTATTTAAGACGGCACTGGAAATATGCC
>NW_023469592.1:0-5326 GCF_013731165.1 Rhagoletis pomonella | reverse complement strand
TTCACATAGCAGCATTATTTTCATTTCTTCACCGATTTTCTTCCGAAATTTCGTAAAAGAATGGAAGTGTGCGTAATTTATTTCATTTTAGAAAATTCGGAAAAAAATTGGATGGGATCTTTCCGAATTCGTTAAAATTTCTTTACGATTCAGAATACTCTGAAAAAATGGTTTGCAGGGTTGAAACATATAAATATCGATAATATAAGCGAAATCTTAATTCACACATGCTGCTACTCTGTCTTTTGGGCGAACTTCTCCAAAAATGGAGCGGCCTGCAATTTTGAGGCGCTTCCGAACGCTAAATGGTTTTACGAAAGCTTTTTCATGACAGAAATACACGTTGCCATTGGCTAACGACGGATGCCGCTGGTTGATCTAACCTACTTCCTGACGAGTGGTCGTGGAATGGAGCAGAAATGTAGCTAGCTGCAAAAACAAAAACAAAAACAAAAAATCAATTTCCCCATGCACTGAGAAAATATTTCCCATTGTACTTAAGGCCTACCAGGAGGATCAAAAGGATAAGGAAAAACAGGTGTGGTGGAAATTTATTGCTTCCCTGCATACCTTCAAGACTCTTTTTGAGCCTTATCAGTTAGTCGAGAGAATTAGAAAGTAGCTCATCCATTTTGAGTACATCTAACCCAAAAATTTACCATTTACCAACATGGATTTTGCCTTGTAATCAACTAAGCTCGTAACTTACTCCTTCACTATCGGAGGGAGAGAATTTTGCTACAATCTTGTCAGGCAATACTCTACCAACGACTCAGCTGACCAAATTTATCCTGCAGCTGACCAAATTTTACCCGGCACCCACACAAACTTAAGCTAATTATATTTAAAGCGAAGTGAAGTATATGGACTTGCTGTCCGAATGCCATCAAGCTCAAGTACCATTTTCAGTCTTGAAGCCATCAGTATTTAAAGTTTTTATCGAGCACCACAAGAGTGTGAAATTGCTTTCTTGCAGGAAAGCTAGCAAAGTACTTTCTTCTAGGTATCAATTTCTCATTAGGTTAGGGCTGCCAGACGTCCTGGTTTTCGAGGATTTGTCCTGATTTAGACAAATGGTCCTGGTGTCCTGGTCCACACTTAAGTTTTACTGGTCTTTCTAATGAAGGTCAATGTGGACACTCCTCTAATTGTTAGCAGATTTTTGCAATGAAAAAAGCTTCCTGTCATTAGTAGTCGAAAATTGAAACCAATAGTTTTTTCTAACATTTTGAATTTTTGGTGAGTTTATCTTCTTTCAATTTAGTTTATTTGGTTAGAATCTTAATTTTCTTCCGACAAATGCCATAAAAGTGCCAGTTCCTGCTCAGGTACACGGCTGAGGGGTCATACAGAATTACTACGCAGTAGATAATTTCAGGAGCTAAAATCTCATCTAAAAAGTCTTTCTGAAAGTTATTCCTAGGATATGTGGAAACTTGCTAATGGTGGTAAGTCAAACATTCAAGGTCACTTTAAAGGCGCCGCTTTTCTCAAGTTACGACAACAGTAAATAAAAATGGTGGCATAGCATTGTGAACAACATTCTATTTGCCCTAGCTTGGACCAGACATCTAACCTAACGTCCTACCCAGTAGGAATATTATGCGCTAACTACTCTCCTACACATATTTAGTATAAAGAAAAATTCGACTCGCCACCGCAGAGAAAAGCTATAGCACCAACATTTATAAATAGATCTATCTAAGTATGTAAGTGAAATTTTGCATAAAACAAAAGCGAGTATCATCGTAACAGGGTATTCAATTTCTAATTTACTTAATGTAATCTATTTATGTATAAAGTTCATAGTGGTATTTACTTTTGCTTGCTGCTTGGCTATAAATCACTTGAATTCAAAAACGTGCATTGGCTTACTACGCCAGCAGGGTGGCAAGGTTTCTACACTCATGTAAATATAAGGAATGCATTGCTTCCGTCCAAAGTGAGGAAAGACGGCAATTAAAGTGAGTAGAATTTTACCGCGCTTTCGATTGCATTTTATTGTCAATAGCGCCATCGCTTATACACCTACATACATACATACATAAATACGGGCGGCGATAAAAGCGAGCGCCGACAAGTGGTTTTGAGTAGAAAGCTTATGCATTTCAAATGAAGCGATATGAATGGTATTTATACATTTATGCTATAAGTACTATGCCAATACATAGTATGAAGCAGTTGACTTTAAAAGGCAAGCTAAATTTATCGAAAGTAAGTAGATTTTGGGGAAAACTTTTACATTTTTAAATGCGTGCTTAGAGTTAGTTGTACTATTTATTTACTTACGTTGCTCGATCGTTAATTGCAACCCTGAAGGGTCAACTGGCGGCGGCGCCAATGTTGTCGCTGATATCGTCTCATTGGAAATGGTCGAATTTGTAATGGTCGAGTTTGTAATAGTCGCATTTGTTACAGGAGGAGCGCTAATTTGTGGCAACACTGGCGAAGTCCATGCTAATGCTGTGCCAGCAGCTACAGCACCGAGACAAACTATAAATAGTGCGTAAAAATTTACGATGAAATATACAAAAATAAATTAAACTTTGTCTAATGCAAAAGCATTGCAAGATATGTTCTTTATACTTACCAACCAGTGCAGCAACGTACTGCATCCTTTTGGAAGTCCTAACCACACCGTCCTGCAGTGGGTCATAGAGCATCGGATTTCGGGCGCTGGGGTCATTGTCCTCTTGACTGACAGTCTGTTAGAAACATAAGTAAAGATATGTATATATGTAAATAATGTGGATAGTCTAATAAAAAGCAAATGCATTTAAAACTTTTACTTCAAATTTTTATTTCCCAATGCACTGGCGGTCACGCACAACTTACAACCAAATTAGGTAAAATCATTTTTTTTTTAAATATAGTTCATAATATCACAAAAACTCTTTACATATCTGTGGTCATAAGCAATAACCACCTAAGTCGACTTAAGAAATAGAGTAGAGTTATATATGCTATCGTATTCTGCAACTACTATTCCATGTGTAGGTGAAATCCCCAACTCGCCATAAGGTTAACATTACAGTCCAAATCTTTAAAGCGTTTTTTCTCGAATTCAGGTTTTGCCACTTAGACGGTTATTGCTTATGGTCACAGATATAAATAGTAAATTTAAACATTGAACAAATTTTTTTTAAATTCAGCAAATTTTCATAAAAATTTCAAATATGCAAGTTTCAAATAGCCTAAAATTTAAGTTGATTTTTTTCGCTGATAATCTTGCGCAATTTTCCCATACTCCAAATTTTCCTAAAAACTACAATTAAGAAGTTTGAAATTTTTAGGAACATTTTTTATTATTTTTTTAATATTTTCTTATTCATTTTTCTATCTCATTTTTTTTTTTTTTAAGCGTGACCGCAAAGTGTATATATTGTTTGCCTATTTTTTGTTGCTCTATTTATTTTAAAAATTAAATTCCATTTCTCCTTTTCCCACAGCTATCCAACTTTTCATTTGTATTTGTTATTCTTATCGTTATCGATAAATATATAGACGTTGATATCGACTTAGCTTTGCTGCTGAAAAAAAATTTTCATGATCACTGGTTCTCAAACTTTTTCCCGCGTACAACCTAAATATGTATGTGCATATGTAGGTATGAATAAGTTGAGATAACCCGCTTTGTTCGTTAGCCTTAAAATCGAGTATTTCTAGCATTTATTATTTAGCCAAGTTTGCATAAAAACAAAAGTTTGATAAGCGTTTTGTTGTAGGCGCTCGGCAGACACCCTGGGTACTAAGTAACTAAATGACAATATTTTTTCGAAGGTTCGTAAAGTTTTGGGTAAACAGTTTTCATTTCTTTCCAAGCGTCGACGATATTCCGCTTTAGTTCTGGGACTTGACAATTTAAATAAAAACTCATTTCATCTTGTGGGTAAAGCAAATCGTCCTCTTTTCCCCTTCGTTTGTGTACAAGAGATTTATGAGAGCTCAAGGATCGAACACAATTTCTAATGATTCTAGTGACTAGAACTTCATTACTGAGGCCAATGCAAAAAATGAGTTCAGATACGGAAACTTTTGTTGCTCGACTTCTCTTTTAGTGTTGCAGGTCGCATTCACACAGAGCAACTCTTTTGTATAACTTAAATTACTAAGAGGAACGAGAGCACAAAGCGTATTGCCCGAGCACGATCAACTCGGTGTCCTTCCCCTTTCCTTTTTCCGCTCCCTCTGCTTCAAGTAACGAGTTGCCGCAACAAAATTTTAAGTGTCTGAGCTCATTCTAACGGAACTTCTAAATGAATTTTTGTGAACCGCGGTTCGAGTAAAGTTGATACAGCTAGCAAAAAAGAATGGTCGATGGATAGATTTCAGACAACTACAGTATTAAACTATTAATGAAACACAAAACTACGATGCAATTTAATCGTAAATTGGATAAAAATAATCGACTAATTTAATCAAATGATTAATCGCTGCCAACCTTAACGGTACCCGCTGGTGGTGGCAGAGGAACAGGAAGGCCTCCTCTGCATTGTAAAGATCGGATGTGGAAGGATCTGGCTTCCCTTTAAATTTCAAATTGGCGTAAGTTGACACAAAAGAGCAACGACTGGCGCGCCATCTTGATCACGCTGAAAATCAAATAAGAGCCAACATTCAGAACGTCATATTTAAAACAGAGGCGGTATCAGGTTTTAGATAAGCTCTTTAGTTTAACAGTAACATTTAGAATTTTTCATACAATCTTTCGCGAACTTAATAATAGAATCGGGGGGTTTTGCTTTTAAAATGAAGAATTTTTCTAAGTAAAATACATTTACATAATTACGTATTCGGTTTTTTTTCATAAAATTCCTATTACCATAAAATTCCTCTTACCACAAAATTAAGGCAAGCAACCCATGATAAGCGCATCTCACAGATGTATGAATATCTTTTTAGCAAATTTCGGTAAGTTTATCAAAGCAGGGTTGAATAATAATGGCGATACTCCTTCTACATATATTGTAGTTATTGCGATGGTGTGAGCAATTAGAGAGTTAACGAAATACAACCGATCATTTATGTCCCAGCACCCACTTTCTGCTTGTAATAATTATCTGTGTAGACATATATATGTATGTATGTACATATGTATCTACTCATATATTTGAGCTGTGTAGAATTGCATTAATTAATCAAATGCGTGACCAAATATTCAACTATACAAAAACACTGGGTACAAAGACCAAAGTAAATTGTCGAAATAGAGTGGAAAATACCCACGAGAATTTGCACTTACGCAATTGAAGAAATTTCGGCACCGCCATCGACACTTAAAAAAATTTACAGAAAATAAACAATCAGCTCCGTTAACGCTCAATTA
>NW_023469591.1:0-5326 GCF_013731165.1 Rhagoletis pomonella | reverse complement strand
TTTTTTTTTTTTTTTTTTTTTTTTTTTTTTTTTTTCAAGTATATTCCAGTCGCACTGGTGGTTTCACGACCCTCCCGCTTCTCGTTGTTACATGCTCACTCGTGTTTGCTTCTGAACCACTGCTCGCATTCGGCATTTCAGCGCCCCGCGGTTCATCCACATTACAATTATTACAATTCTCTTTATTACTAGGTGTTTTGTTTTCGACCGGCATTTCTTCCCTCATCACTATTACTGGCTTTTCTGGTGAACCGAGTACTTGGTTTTTGTTACTATTTTCTGTTACTTCTTCTGCTAATACTTCACTTGCATTAAAATCTTCATTTTTGGCATTCGCAATAAACCGCCGATTACGCCTAAAATGATTATTGAAATTATCTCTTACGAGGTATGGTCTTTCATTAACTTTCGCAACTATTGTTCCGTTATGCCATTCTTTACTACTTTTCTTAAAAATTATGTTATCTCCTGGATTTAATACGGGTAATGTCTTAGCGTTTCGATCATAATAATACTTTTGCGTATCCCTCTTTTTAGCTATCTTATTTGAAACTTCGACTTCACTCAGATTGTTTCTCATTAGAAGAGAGTTTGTAATTGGCAGCTTAGTTTTTACTAGCCTGCCGAAGAACAACTCGGAGGGAGTTACCTGCATGCCAGATAACGGTGTAGTGTTATATTCTAATAGCCGATATGCAAAGTTGTCTACAGTATTTGATATAAGGCTTCGTTTAAGGATGTTTTTAGCTATCGCCACCCCTTTTTCGGCTAATCCATTACTCTGTGGATACCTTGGGCTCGAAAATCTGAACTGAATATTGAACTCGTTTGCAAACCTTTGAAATTCTGCTGACCCAAACGGAGAGTTGTCACACTTGATAATGGTCGGGTACCCGATTAGGTCAAAAAGCTGACAGAACACGTCGATGATGTTGCTAGATGTTTTCTTACTTATTTTTACTGACGCCAAATAGTTAGAATATGCATCGAAGAGTGTAATGTAATCATAACCTGCATATTCGAATAAATCCACACCTACAATGTGGAATGGGTACTGTGGCGGTTCTTCTTGCAGTAATGGTTCCTTTTGATTTTCCCTTTTGAATTTTTCACATATTTTACAACGCATAACTAACTCTTTTATCTCCCTTGCCATTCCCGGCCAGTAGTACAACCTTCTAGCACGAGCAAGGGTTTTTTTCGATGCCTAGATGGGGAGAATGAAGATACTGTGCTATCTTACTTCTTATTTCTGGGGGTATAACGAGTCTATGATTCAAAAATAGTAGTCCGTTTTCAAAATGCAACTCAGACTTGAATTTATAAAACTGCTGACTTAGATCGTCCAACTGATGGAACTTCGGCCAACCGTTTTCTATGTATCCACATATCCGCGAGAACTCTGCGCTATTTTTTAATGTTGCCCGATATAAGTCTAAGTTGTCCTTCGTCATACACACTGCTTTTGTGATTGCGTGTATAACTCCCGATAATCCTTCCATTTCCGTGATTTCTGGAAGTTGTGCCCTTGATAGACAGTCTGCTACAAGTATTTCTTTACCTGGCTTGTAGACAACCTTCATTTGTGGATATTTTAAAAGGAACATAAACATACGTTGAAGTCGCACTGTTACATCATCTATAGGGCGTTTAACTAAAGTTTCTAATGGCTTGTGATCGCTTTCCACAGTAAAATTGTGTCCGTACAGGAAGAAGTGAAATCTTTCACAAGCAAACACTATTGCCAGGAGCTCTTTTTCGATTTGTGCCCACTTTTGTTCACTCTTACTAAGAGTTCTTGACGCGAATGCTATCGGCTGACCATTTTGAAGGATTACACAGCCCAATCCATCCTTTGATGCATCCGTTTGAACAACGATAGGTATTTTTGGGTTGAAAATAGCTAACACTGGCTCTGAAGTTACGATTCCTACTAAATTGTTAAATTCCATTTCATGGTCTCTCGTCCAGTTGAAGTCTACATCATTTCGAGTCAAGTTGCGTAAATGAGCCGTATGTCGTGACAAGTTTGGAATATATCTGGCCAGGTATTTGAGAAAACCTAAGAATCTCAAAACGTCTGCCTTGCATGTTGGCTTTTTCATATTCACGACCGCTTCCCGGTGTTTTCTATCCGCTCTAATTTTCCCGAATGATAAAACATGTCCCATGAACTTTACTTCCCTTTGTCGATATTGCATCTTTGTAGGATTGAATTTGATATTATTCGCCTGAGCCCTACTCATAACTACACTCATTAATTTGTCGTGTTCCTGTTCACTCTCTGCACAAATAACTATGTCATCAAAATACGCAATTACGCCCTGAATGTCTCCAAAAATTTCAACCATTTTTCTTTGAAACATTTCCGGTGCACAATTAAGACCAAAGGGTACCCGGTTAAATTTATACCTGCCGAAGGGTGTCATAAATGTAGTGAGTTCGGAACTTGGTTTGTCTAGCTCCATATGCCAAAATCCACTGCTCAAATCAAATTTTTTTTTTTTTTTTTTTTTTTTAAATTAATAAATCCCAACGGCTTTTTACCCTCCATTCCCGCCCAACCGACACGAGGGGCGCAGTCCGCATGACGTACGGAAACTTTTTTTTTTTTTTTTTTTAGTTTTTTCGTGCCGAGTAGTGGAAACAGGAGTTTGTTAAGTGTCGAGATCTAAAACTATTCAGCTACAGAATCAAATTCATCAGCTGATTGGATATGCTAAAGATAGTATTTCAATTATTGAGAGTGGAAATAATAGTTTTCTTTATAGTAAAAATCGAGTCCGATACGTCAAACGTGCTGGAATGACAGTTAAAATCTTGACATAAACCACGGAATGATTCGTTTAGTTCAAAATTAGTTTTGCATGGCTTTAAAAATAGAGGTCGAAAGTGTCTTGACACTCGAGAAGGAACATTAAAATTTACCTCAGCCAGGAGGGCCGGGCTATTAATCAAGCCTGTCATTAATTTTACGATAAATATTATACCCAGCATTTCTCTACGACTTGCGAGTGTAGGCAAATTTATGAGCTTTAGACGACTTGTGTAAGGGGGGAGATTGTAATCTGAATCCCAGTTAAAATTACGCAATGCAAAAAGCAAGAATTGTTTTTGAATTGATTCAATCCTTTCTGAATGAACTTGGTAGCGGGGATTCCAAACAATAGATCCGTATTCTAGTATAGGTCTAACTAAACTGGTAAAAAGAGCTTTTGTAACATAAGGATCTTTGAACTCTTTTGACCATCGCCTTACAAATGCAAAAACGCCTTTGGCTTTATTGACTGTAACATTAATATGATGGTTGAAATTGAGTTTGGAATCCATTGTGATACCAAGATCGACAAAATTGGATACCTGCTCCAGATTATAATTTGATATTGAATAAACAGCTGGTTGAACAGCCCTCCGAGATAAACACATAACTTTACATTTTTGAAGGTTTAGTGGCATATAGTTTGTATTACACCAACTAACCACGTTGTTCAGATCCGCTTGTAACAAAGACCTTTCTTCGATAGAGGACAATGTTTTAAAAAGTTTCACATCATCGGCATACATTAAAATTTTTGAATGTTTTATTATAGAAGAAATATCATTAATGAATATCAGGAACAGAATTGGACCAAGGTGGCTTCCCTGAGGAACTCCTGAAGAAACTTTAATGATGTTGGAAGAACAATTATTAACAATAACTCTTTGTGTTCTATCAGAGAGGTAAGATGAGATCCATTGAAGGAGACTGGGCTGAAAGCCGATTAGGTCGAGTTTACGGATGAGTAACGAGTGACATACTTTGTCAAAAGCTTTACTGAAATCGGTGTAAATTACGTCGGTATGAGCATTTTCTCTAAAACCGTTTGAGACATGAGTTGTAAACTCCAATAAATTAGTAATAGTAGATTTTCCTTTAGAAAACCCGTGTTGAGATTGTGTAATTGAAGAAGATATAGAATATGTCCGCTGGTTAACAATAATTGCTTCGAATAATTTGGGGATAGCGGAGAGTTTCGCTATGCCTCGATAGTTTTCTATAGACGACCTGCTGCCGTTTTTGTGAAGTGGTATTATGAAAGACTCCTTCCAGGCTGACGGAAAAACGCCATGTTTAAGTGACAAATTGAATAGAGTTGTTAAAGGCTCGCAGATGTTCTCAGCGCAGTTTTTAAGAAAACAGGTCGGAATATGATCAGGTCCAGGCCTAAATGACGCTTTTAAGGTTTTTAAAGAGTGTAAAACTTCATCCGAAGATATTACTGGAATATAAGCAGAGTTGATTGGACAAAGCTCGTACGGATAGTCTCCACTTATAGGGAAGTCAAGCACAGAAAATATTGATTTTTTAGCTAATCCTGCAGTCAAGTCGTCGATTGTGGGTATTAAAAAGTGTTCCCTTTTAATACACTCATTAAGAGGCTTTGGGTCTAGACATATTCTTAGTTTCCCGTTTGGCTTCTCAATTATTTGTAAGTTATTGACCCAGTCTGTTGCGTAATTAACAGGCGAAATAATCCCTTCGTCTGTCATCATGTCTAACTCCGCTTTAAGTCTATCCGTTAATGATTTTGGTATTCGTTTCCTACAATGCAATACTGGTTTTGAGTTTTCTTTTAAAGTGATCGAAAAAGTTCCGGGGAATTTACCAAGTCCGTGAAAAATTTCTTTGTGTTGCTCCATGAACAGTTCCTTTGAACTCGTACATGAAACACTTCCCATGTCTATCCGTTTAACTAACCCAAACTGCGTACACGTTATTAATCCAAGTATTGGTTCACACTTATCTTCAACTACAACAAAATCGGCAACCCGTGCCTTCCCTGTATTCAGTTCCGATAACTTTAACTTTATGATACCAAAATTTTGTATCCTGTTGTTATTATAATCGAATAAGCTAAGATCATTTCCGTGGTAATCCAATTTTTTATTTAACATTTTAATAATCTTATAGGGAATGCAATTAATTTCAGCTCCGGTATCCAACTTAAATTTGACGACTTCGTTTTCTACCAAGTACTCTTTAGTCCACCGCGATTGCTCAGTTGCGATTGAGTTTACTCTAAAAGTTTTGAATTCATATAAGCTACTTATTTTATAGTTTTTTTCATAATTACCTAAACCTTGTAAGTCAGCCCAATGAATGTATGACACCGCTTTCTTCCCGTTGTCCTTCTCCTGCTTTTAATCCAGCTGTTTCTTGCTCTTGCGACACATACGTTTAAAGTGACCCTTTTTACCGCAATTGTGACACACAACTTCCTTCGCCTTACACTCCTCCTCGTGCCCCACCTTCCATGAACCACCACAGTTGAAACAAAATCGTGTA
>NW_023469590.1:2828-5327 GCF_013731165.1 Rhagoletis pomonella | reverse complement strand
AGTCATCGAGCTCACATCCGTGAGCCCGAAAAAGTTAAAGTTGGGGGCCGCACGGCGGCCCCGAGTTGTCCTTCCTAAAATAAAAGACAATAATTAGTTTTGTACAAGTATATTTACCATCTGCTTCTGCTGTCCCAAATGGAATGAATGCAACATATTTCTTAATACTATGACTTACTGTCTAACCGGCTGAATTAACTGCTGACGCTGCGCTTCCCATAGATTCAATTATGCTAACGTATGTTCGATTATTTTTGCATGAGAGTTCAATTACCCGCACTGGTTATGCGCGTGTTTGGGGAAGTGCGGCGTCAGCACATACACACAGGTATGTGTGTTAGCCCCCGTATTAACTACCCCCCCTTTAAACATCTGCGTCCCGCTGATGAGGTAGTTCCTGACGTAGATCTTTGAAGAGGGCGTTTGGCTGATCTTGTTTGATTGAGCGATTGAGCCTGGGAAAGTAGATAGTTGTAGTAATCTTCCTCCAAATTACGTAGCATATTGATGCAAGGGTCGTCAAAGCAACGGTGTCGATAATCAGCGAAAAGTGAAAAGTTTCGCCCAATTTTCGTAGGTGTCGGATGTTTGTTACGCTAAGCTCGTGGATGTAGTCCAAATTCAGCTTCAGGCCATTACTCGTCACGTTTGTTAATGCAGGTGGCAAAGCCTGTACCATCCTTGTCGACCTGATGGTAAACGTTTGGTTTCCCACTACGATGGTTTCGTTGTTGAGCAAAACGACATATGTTCCATTCAGGACGTTTTCGTAGTTTTTTCCCTGGATTTTACCCCAAAAGTTCGTTAGGAATAGTGACGTCTCGTCCATCATTTCTATGATTATGCTGCTGGATGGTTCGAAGTGACATTTCGCCTTTCCGCCTTTTAACAATCTCGCTATGCATCCGTCTTCGGGTAGTCTAGCCAACGATTTGGGTGCGCAAATTGAGTAATTGCCAATGGACGAGCAATCATTTTTAATACCGAACGTTTCGTCCTGATTTATCAACATTTTCTCATAGTCGAGTACCACGTGTTGTCCGTTTATAATAGCAGCTCGTGTCATTAAGAGTCGATAGCTGTCCGGCTTCACCTTTGGCATGGAAAGAACATACAGAAGAAGTGTTCCGTTCGAGTATACGGATGCCGATCCGTGTTCTATAGCCTCGATTGAGTTTTGGTATGGTAAGGACTCTTCTTCGAGTATAAGTCTATGGATTTCCTCTCGATCAAGCAGGTTCGTGTTCACGATGCCCGTTTTTGCCATTTGGCACGCTTGCACCACCTCCGATACTTGTTCTTTAAGGATGAGAACCTTACTTAGGTCCAGAAGTTCAAGGTTTTCTTCTTTAACACTCTTGCTGATTGCATTAATGTGAACCATCATTTGATTTGCCTTCTCAATTGCTTCACGGGTTCCGTTAAAGAGCTTGTCATTGACGCGATATTGGTGGTTGTTGTTGGTCACCACCTCGTTTAAGCTTCGAAGGATATAGTCCCAATCCGCAGCATCCGGAGAGCCAGCAATCCATTTCCATGCCGAACCGATCCAGTCAATAGAACGTGTCTTTCTCAATTTGGTCATCTGGAGTTCTTCAAGACGTAGCTCAGTCTGGTTCAGGTGGAATTGTAAAACTGTCCTCACTGCTTCGTTTTCGATCTCATACCGTGTTGTCTCTCTTAGTTTTTCCAACGCTATGTTAAAGTAGTTAAGGTCAATCACGTGGACGAGACTAAAGTGTCCATTCAAGATCCAGCCATGCCCATGATCAATAGTCACCAGAGGCAAACGCCGGATATGAAGAGTAAACTGTCTTTCGAGTAATTTATGATAAAGAGAAAAAAAAAAATAAAAATTTGAATTGTTGTGGCCTTTTTAGTTATCCACACCGCAAGTTTTATGAATTTTACATTTCTTGTTACCATACTTCGGGGACGGTGAGAAAAAAAACTGTGCTTTGCCTGAAATTAGTCTAGGTTCTTTCCAAATAATTTCCTCTTAAATAGCCGTTAGTATGTGTTTTTCTTATCCGGTACCTGTTAGTGCTTTTGTTTAAACATTCTTTACTTAATTAATTGTTAGTGTTTCGCTTATCCGTTAAGTATTAGTATTCTGTTGTTTTTTTTTGTTTAAATTTTTTATGTTTTTCCATTATACTATTATACTATACTATTATACTATCCAATTACTTAATTACTTTATTTCCCGTCCCCGCGATTATAAGATTATGAATTTATTATTGACAAGACCACAGAATCCAAAAGTTCTGCAATAATATTTAACTGAAATCAAAGTTTGCTAAATTTTTTGCAAATAAAACAAAAACTTGTGGTCCGCTTTGATTTCTGTGGACTTATCAAGTCTTGCGGTAGAAGAGTTGCCTTTTTTGCTATAGTATATGCCTCTTATATTTAGCATTTTGCTATTTTGTAGTGTACTATAGAAGCCTTTTTCACATAGTATTTTTTTGTTTTTTTTTTATTTTTGTTTTTTTTTTT
>NW_023469590.1:0-2728 GCF_013731165.1 Rhagoletis pomonella | reverse complement strand
GTTTGTTTTTTTTTTGTTTGTGGGCTGTAGACGCCTAGCTAGCATTTATTGCTGTTTTCTGGTGGGCTACAGATGCCTCTTTTATATAGCATTTTCTGCTGTTTATTAGTGGGCTGTAGATGCCTCTTTTACAAATGTTTCTGTTTACTTGTGGCGTTTTTAACTTTTCCCTCGGTGTGCACCTGATCGTGTTTAAATTTTTATTTTTTTTTATTTTTTTTTTTATTTTTATTTTTATTTTTATTTTTTTTTATTTTTTTATTATTATTATTGTTATTATTGAGCCCTAGTTTTTATATGTACCTTGTGAATCTTCCTACCAGTGTCCGTCTCTAGGGTTACTCGGTTGTCCTTGCGAACCCTTTCCTTTTTATAGAGTGGTTTTTGTTTACTCTTAATCTGTTTGTCCCTTACATAGACATCGTCTCCTACCATAAACTTTTTTATGCCTTTCCTTCTCCTATTTAGTCGAAGGTTTCGCGATTCTTGATTTTTCCTAATTCGATCTTTAATTTCCCTGTGGACCTTACTTCTAAAATCTGTCAGTCTTTGGTAGTTTATTCTTTCGGTTCTATTAAAGAATACATCACTAGGCTTCCTTTTGGTCACAGAGTGAATCGTTGTATTATAGCGGTCGACTGCAATGTAGGCTAGTTCTTTGGGACTCGTATTGCTTATTTCCTTTCGCAGACATCGATAGATTTCGATCAAAGTTGAATGAAATCTTTCGATCTGCCCATTCACTTCACTTCTTTGCACTGGAGTTTGGTACAATTCAATCCCTAAACCTCTTATATAATTGCTTACTAGAGGGCTCATAAATCCTCTCTCATTGTCTGTTACTATTACTCGGGGAGTTGTGAAGTAGTGGATAAGCTTGGCAAATTTTGCGCGAAGAGTGAGGGATGAGCGGTTCCTTATGTGGAAAAGTTTTGCAAACTTCGAAAATTTGTCAACACAGGATAGAAATTTTTCGTTTTGGATTTCGAAAATGTCAACGTGCAATATTTCGCATGGGTATTTAGGAATAGGCGTTTCCTTTATAGGGGGTACCGCGGGATGTCTATCGTACTTGTTTGTGAGGCAAGTTTCGCAGATAGATGCGAATTTCCTTATCCGACTTGCCATTTTAGGGAAATAGTACTTTTCCAGAATTTGCTCTTTATTTTCCCTGGGGTTTCTGTGTGCCCTCTTATGTTCATCTTCCACTATTTTGCAAATTCTGTCTTCGTTGGCCACGTCCTCAACTACCCGTTGAGTTATCCTAATTTTATATAAAAGAAAATGTTCTAAATATACCTCCTGTAGGAGTTGCAGACGATTCTCTGGGATTTTAATGCCATTTATGAGTGACGGATTGAGTCGCTCCTTTAGTACTTGTATTACTGTCGGTTTATCGATGCTATCCAGGGTTATGTAGTGTCGAGTAAAACCAGGATGTGGGTTTTCTACACATGTCAAAGCCTTACCTTCCCTGAGCACTATTTGATTACGAAATACATTCAGGGGACATTCGACGTGTGGAATAAGGTCCGATGCGTCCTGCTCCGCGCTATGGACAGTTGCCATATCGCTTTCAATCTCTGAAGCTGAAGCGCTGTTCAATTGTGCATCTACCCTTGTCGGACTTCCACTTTCATCATCATCTACCTTACCCGTTGACTCTGCACTGGTTAAATTGTTTGCTTGGCACGGCAGTCTTGACAGAGCATCGGCCACGACATTTGATTTACCTGGAGTGTAAATCAATTCGTGGTTGTACTCTTCGATTCTGGCCTTCCATCTCTTCAGCTTTGCATTGTAATTTCTGCTTCCCAATGCAAAAGTGAGAGGTTGGTGGTCAGTATAAATCTTAATCATCTTTGCACCATACAAATACGATCTTAAATTGTCCAGGGCCCAAACAATTGCCAGCATTTCCTTTTCATTTGTGGCGTAGTTCTCTTCTGTTCGGGTAAGGGAGCGCGATATATATGCGATTGGCCGGTCTCTTCCGGGTTCGCCTTGGGATAACACCCCTCCTATGGCATAGTTCGAAGCATCAGTTGTAAGATTGAACGATTTTCCGAAATCAGGAAAAGCAAGGATGTCTGAGCAGACAAGCAATTTTTTTAGGTCCTCAAATGCCCTAAGAGCATCCGCATCCAGTTTAATGCGAACGTTTCTCGACTGACTGGCCTTGATCTGCGCATTTTCCCCTCGCGTTAGGTGTTCTGATGTGTACCCTGGAGACACCACAGGCAGCTTAATGCAGGAAAACAAGATATGTTAACCTATTGGCCTTCGATGAGGTGAGTATCTGCCTAGGAGTATAGGGTCAGGGACTCACCCAGCCATGTGATCGTGCCAGGATATTCAGTATTGTAAAGGCGTAGTCGTGGACGGTGTCAATTTGTTTTAATTTTCACTTTGAATAAATGCTATTTATTTGTGTACCTGAGGGTCTTCGGGGTCACAGGTCCACTTAATATCATGTTATTCCTGGTTCGGTCGCTGATGACCCGCAGGATATGACGTAGTAATTTACAGCTTTAGCCTGAGGTTCATTCGGGGTCACAGGTCTAAGCGACAATTTATCACTCTGCTATTAGAGCCTTTAATTTTTTTGCTCTCACATTTTTTATTGTTTCCTTATTTACCTCTTCTGGGAAGAGGAGCTTTTATACTCTGGAGGGTCCCGTAAGGAATCGCAGAGTTAAGCTTCTATTATAAACCGGAGGGTCCCCCC
>NW_023469589.1:0-5328 GCF_013731165.1 Rhagoletis pomonella | reverse complement strand
TATGTGCATAGATACGTATGTGCATAGATACGTATGTGCATAGATACATATATATGTAAGTGTCAGCATGGGTTCATATTAAATATATTTATGTATGCATGGACATATGTACATATGTTAAAATGTAGTTTCGATTTAAAAAAAATCGGATGAAGTTTTTCTTTCGCCATTCATACACCTCTAATTTCAGTATTTATTAAAAAAACTCAATGAAATGCAAAAACTCTATCTTGCATTTCGGTTTACTCAATACCAATTTGCGCTGTCGCAGTGTTATCAAAAAAAAAAGTTATCAATAGGTAGGTTCAGAAGGCGCAGCAGTTGAGCGCAACCGTTGCTAAACAAAAATCAGTAATCGTTATGCGTCTTTTGAACGACTTCATACATTAGCTGTCAAATTCAACTCTCAAAGGTACACACCAACATGTTGTCTCAAATGATCAGAAAAATATTACGATCATCTAACACGCAACTATTCAGTTGATCAGAAGTACGCAACAACGCGTTCAGAACGTGCAATCGCACCAGTAACTGAGCTGTTTCGCCTTCTGAACGTGCCAAATGAAAATTCGTTTCTCTTGAAATCAAGTTATATGGCTGCGTATGTATGTACATATGTATGTACATATTCCGAAATTTTTTTTATTTGTAAAGGCTCTCAAGAAAAACTAAAAATTCATATAAAATTACGCACAATAAATGGAAAATAAATTTTCTTCTATAAAAAATTTCTTAAATCAGTATGCAGCTCTTAAGAAAAAAATGCTCGTACATCTCGGCGCTACCATGTCCAACTATCGAATGTGAAAATCGGCACTTTTCAAAATTTTGATTTGCCACTAATAATTTTATTTCGTATAGCAGCATTGCTTAAGTTATTGTTTTTGACAACTTATTTGTTGGTTAATGACTACAAATAGTTTTATAGAAAATTAGAGACGAGAAATAATACTTTCATAAAAATTTAAGTACATACATAGATTTAAAAAGCTGCTTGAATACAAAAGTTTTCTGAAAATGCCAAATTAAACAACTGTCTAAATCTACGTTATTTTTTATAAATAAGGCCGTAAACATTTCCTTACATCGTCGATTTCCATATTCTATTTTTACTCTTTCAATTTCACTGACCAGCGCTGCAAACGATATCAACTAGTAGGCTAACAACCAGAATTGAAATTTAATACGCAAGTACTTCCAGTACTACAAGTATACAGAGAGTAGATTTGCTACTCCCTTTTGGCAGCAGCAAATATCTCTCGTACGCGATGAGGGAAAGTAGAGTACGTACTTTGGTGGAGTAATAGCAAGTACGTCAAGTATTTACTCTCTCAACGCCAAGTAGTGTATGTATGCGGAAAAAAAAGTAACAATGTGTTGGGAGTAGAGTACAATGCAAGGAGTACTTATTGAATGAAATGCGGCAAATACAATTGCGCTGGACTCTAGTTTAGACATAGCGTCCTACAGGAAGCTTCTTTTCGTGCTATCAAAAGTCGACAAAAAGATGATCTGTATCGATATGAAAGTCGTTAAAATGCAAAAGTTCATAGTTAGGCTTGCTTTGCAAGCTTTTTAAATCTTTCTGCACATTTAACATCAGTTACGATCAGTGTAAAAGTTCTCACTCTGTGTACGTCCATATAAAACCTACAGAAAGCTTTAAAAAAATCGTCTCCCGCGAAATATTGGTATTTGTAGTGTCCGATCTTGCAAACCGATCTCTGGGAAAATGATTTATTAACGTATCCCTCAGTTTATCGTTTTAAAAATAGGTTTCTGATTATGCTTCAGAACTAACATTAGTAGCTAAATAGATATTGGTGGAAGGAACCGAAGCAAGGAAAACAACATTTTGGTGTTGGGTAAGGATTGATTTGTTTTGATGAGTTAGGCTCGGTTAGAATCATTAAAGCTCTATCATTAATTGAGAGAACATTAAAATTGGTTTTTAGAATTTGGTGAAGGTGTAATCACAAGAGAAACATGTTTCAAACATTTTAACAACATTGGGTTGCTAGCAACCCTCATAGTGATAATTTCCTGTAAAGGATTCCTATCGAGATAAGACTGTCCATAAGGGTTGATTGCCATTGCAGCTCAGAGAGTCGAGTTTGAGTTTCAGTCGACACTGCTGTTTTTACTGTTTTTCATTTCATGAATAGTGTGTACATATGTAGATCCTTCTTCAGCGCAGACAAAAACAATACTCATTTAACAAGCAGTTTTCAAACACCCCCTTAGTAGACATATTAAAGCACACACATAATGCTGGCTATGAAATAATGCCTGGCGCTGCTATTACTATGAACACAACTGTCCATTCACATACACATGTACACAAAATGTTGGAGGTTTATTAATGGAAGTTTGTTTGCTATTTTCTCTAGCATTGCATAATTCAAAATTTGGTTGAGAAAAGTTATGGTATATATTTTTTTTTGCTTAATTGCGAATATACTAACTAAAGTATAATTGCGAAAATTTTATATTTTACGCAAACATAATAGCCAAGTGTATGTACATACATATGTGGGTACATTCGCTGAAGTGGCTTTTAACCTAACTTAAACACGTGCCATGCTCATGAAATTTAATTATTGATTACACAGTTTGGAAATATTTTTTTAAGTGTGCGTGTATTTAAGTAATACTTAGTATGCTTATGGCTTTTAAAAATTAGATAAATGAGGACTTAATTATATCATAAATATTATTCAAAACCTCAAATATGAGTGCCCTCAAATAACTTTACTCGTATAACATGCACTAAGTACCTATTATGTTTGTGCGTATTCATGTACAAAAGCTGAGAAAGAATGTCTACGGTTGAGTTAATTTTCGTAATACAAAAAAAAAATTTGGATTCGGAAACTTGAGGTTTGCACTTGAAGTGGTTGTAAAAGATCGAGTTCAAAAATTAACAGAAATGTATAAATACTAAATTTACATATCTGACAGTTTGTTGTGTGGGAGTTGCCATTTACTAAAGATTGTAGTAGATTTGACGTACAACATGACAGCATATGAAAAGTTCAGAGTACTAAAGTAA
Organism: Rhagoletis pomonella; assembly: GCF_013731165.1. Classification (NCBI taxonomy): domain Eukaryota; kingdom Metazoa; phylum Arthropoda; class Insecta; order Diptera; family Tephritidae; genus Rhagoletis; species Rhagoletis pomonella. The sequence goes on along the minus strand of NW_023469589.1, from coordinate 2,276 downwards.
ACAAACAAATGCCAATTGAATTGAGCGAAAGAATAAATAAACAGAGAACTTAAATATGCGCGAAGCACACATACACAAAAACTTTGAGAGGGATTGTGAGCGAACAGAGAGAGATTGTACACACAAACAAGGGGGCTGAGATGCACAGTGGGACGCGCTGTAATAAATGTTGGTTACGACTAGCGAGTGGTTAGAAGTGGGTACTAACGCCTGGGAGAAGTAGGTTTGATTCCTGCCTCGACAAACATTAAAGTATTTTTAATAGCGTTCGTCGCTGGGTAGAAAACGCCAAACATTCGAGTGTTCTTTTGCCTTGAAACCGGATGCTTACAAACCATCGATCCTCTGGAGGCGGTGTTAAAATGTAGATTGCTCTGTTTGCGTGGCAACATCAAGGCGCACGCACTAATTTTCAGAAAGCCAAGGCTCGGTGGACTGGGTAATTTTTAGCTTGGATTACTTTGGTTTGCGTCGGAATGATGGTCACTGGATATACAGGGCAATTCTGGCAACTGTCTTTCAACTCACCTTAGTCACAATTGCCAATACTGGAAACTATCTTGAAAGTTCTTTACTGTCTTGCGGAAGACTATTTGAAATATATGCTATATGCTTTAGCGTTATGCTGTTCGCCTTTTAACACTGTTTTATTTTTTTAAATTAAATTAAATAAAAAAGGAAAATATTAATAAATTAAGATCCTAAAAATTAAACGAAATAAGTAAATACATATTTCTTTTGAAAACATAAAATCTAAAATCTAAAGGAAAATGGAAATTAACGAAAGAAAATCAAACTAAATTGAAAAGGAAAAAATTAATAAAATAAGTTTCAAAAGATCAAATGAACTTAACAAAAAAATATTTTTCTTTTTTAAACTATAAAATCTAAAAATTAAGAGAAAATCAAACACATTGCCATTAAGAAATTCATAGAAACTTTACCCAATAGTTACACCAGGTAAAGCTACCTGTAAAATATTGAGTATTTACGCAGTCCGTTCTGGTACGGCTGCTTTCTAATATTACAATGATTTATTTATTTTTTTTTTACTAAATTTGTAGTATTAAAGTCATATCAGTCCAAAAGACAATTCCCCGATTTAGACAATGAAATTCCCCGATTTTGCTGAAAATTTCGTAAAATTCCCCACCCATGGATATGTCCTTATTAAAAAAAAAATGTGTGTAGTTTGACTTATTGCTGTTTATTTTTTATTTTTTTTTTAATTCAGCTATGTATGTAGTCTTAGACCAAACCAAACTTTTATAAAGTTAGTTAACAAATAAAGAAAAAAATGTACATATAATGTTTACACACATACAGTGGTCCAAAAAATTTGAATCACGCTAAATTTTCACAAGTTTTCACAATTATTATTATATTTTTTTCGTTATTAACTTGATTTATTTATTTTTTTTATAAACATATAGTTAATTCTTTAATAAAAACCGTAAATCCAAGTTTCAAACTTTGTGTAATATTAAAAAAATTTTACAAGCTTCCTTAAAATTTTCGAGCTTTTTAATTAAATTTTCTAGAGATATTAGAGTACGCATTTTTGTAGCCCGATCAATTCTAGTAAGTGCAAGTTTCAAGTTTCGTTATATAAACGCATATGCGACAAAGAAAATTCTAAATCAACGGTAATTTGTATATTTTGTAGGATTGTATAATCAGTACTTTTAGGTGCAGTTGCATTTCTTATGCGACTTTTTTACCTCATTATGAAATTAGTGAAGCAAAAAAGAATAAATTATTTAACACCTAATTCCTCAAAAAAGCAGTTCATCTCCCGATTCTGCACGTAAACTCAAATTCCCCGCAAATCGTGGAATTCCCCACGATTTGGCTTCCCGGATATGTATGTAACTTAGCTTTCTATAAGTTTTTATTGACTCAAAGCCTCTATCAAACTTTCTGAAATAAAGATTCTATGCATTCCTGAACCACTGTGCCAAATATTTTCTGCTCAACTGGGTGGTGACAACGAGGGTAGCGCCTGAGTCGTCGGCGTGCTGTACGCCCGCTGGTGTGGGCTTTAGCGGTGGCGGTGGTTGCGGTGGTGTAAGGCTGCCTGCTCGTTTGCCTACCTGCTGTGGCTGTGTGACCAGTTGATGACGTTTTCATAAGCGCGCGCGCCATCGTCATCCCTCGGCATAGGCGAGAGCGCGTACATAGTACGTCCAACGCTAACGCTCAATGGGAATCACATACAAAAGCTGGCGAGTTTGTCATGATTGCGCACCACTTAGAACGCTGAGTGCGGTTTCGTC
>NW_023469588.1:0-5329 GCF_013731165.1 Rhagoletis pomonella | reverse complement strand
AAGTGTTGAATGGTTTCCGAACTCCATTTGATTGGGGTCCTGTCCTTCTTTTTGTTGCCCTTAATTAGATTAATAAGAGGTTGTTGATGGTTAATAGCGCGTGGAATAAATCTTCTATAAAAGTTTATCATATTTAAAAATCTCTTAAGCTCCAGAGCAATTGTAGGAAGTGGATAATTTTTGATGACTTCAATTTTCTGTGGGCAAGGAAGAATGCCTTCCGCTGAGATGAAATGCCCTAGAAAAATTAATTCATTTTTTCCAAACTCACATTTGGATGGATTAAGTGTTAGCTGGAATTTTCGAAGCCGTTCGAAAACTTGTTGAAGATGTTTGATATGCTGAGCAGGCGATGCAGATGCGATGCAGATATCATCAAGGTATGAAAACGTGAAGTCCAAATCACGCAATACTTCGTTCATAAAACGCTGGAAAGTTTGAGCAGCATTACAGAGCCCGAACGTCATATGAGTAAACTCAAAAAGACCAAATGGCGTAATTATCGCTGTCTTCGGAATATCTTGTTCACGGATGGGTATTTGATTATACGCCCTATTCAAATCTATTTTGCTGAAAATAGACTTGCCGTACATAATATTGCTGAAGTCCTGGATATGTAGAAGTGGATACTTATCCGGTACTGTTTGTGCATTCAGTGCACGATAGTCTCCGTAAGGACGCCATGTACCATTTGACTTGCGAACCATATGCAAGGGTGATGCATAAGGACTTTTCGATGGTCTGCAAATACCAATTTTCATGAGAAAAGCAAATTCTTCCTTGGCCGCAGTTATAGGTGCTCCGCGAGTTTAAATTACGTGCATTGTTGATACATCGGATGATAGCGCAGCAATCTTATTCAGTTGTGTTATATCAGAAAAATTTGATAAAAGTGTCGAATACTTGCATGATGAATCAAATGATTTGATTGATGTTGTTCCTACACCACGAACATGAAGACAACGTGTTTCTAACTTTGTGAGATTGTCGATCAAACGAGAGTTCTTGACATCGACAAGTATGCCAAAAGAATTGAGAAAATCTGCACCGATGATGTTGTGGTTTGTTTGTGCGATAACAAATTTCCATTCGAAAGGCCGACGAAAACCTAAATCAATTGTTAAATTAATGATTCCAAAAGCTGAAATGGCGGTGTTATTCGCTGCGTAAATTTCAGAGGAGGACTTCTTTACATGTGAAATTTGAAAGGAAGATGCACTGACTACGGAAACGTCAGCTCCAGTATCAATTAAAAAAGTATGTCCTGAAGATCGATCCTTAATGAAAAGGCGAATAGATGAAGAGGGCAGATCGTTGACATTATTGTCGAATAAATGCTGTGCTGTTTCGTTTCCTCCAAATTTGGCATGATACCAGCAAACTTTGGATTCACCTTCTTTGGAGAATGAATTTAATATTCCACGAGTGTAAGATTGAGCTTGATTGCTAGCGAACTTTCTTTCAAAACTGTTTTCCAAACGAGAAATTGAGTTCTCAATCTTGGAAATACGCTCCGATAAGGATTTGCTGTTGTCTCGAATGGCACTGATGTTGGAGGAGGTAGACTGAAAATCGACAGCAACCACTTCATTCTTTTTAATATTGTCATTAATTTCGTCAGCTACAAGAGCAAGATCTTCCACAGACATCATGGGACTACTCTTGGCGACACCAGCTACGACTGCTCGCGCAGCAGTAGGTAAACTTTGCAACCAAAAATCTTTGATGATTTGTTGGTCTCTGGTCACATTTGTGCGTTGAAGCTGGGTTAACATGTGGCTGGGTTTGTTATCCCCCAGTTGAATACCTGATACCAATTGCTCCAAACGTGCGACGGACGATGACGAAAATTTTGCGACAATTGTTTCCTTGAGAGTTTTGAATTTTTCGAATGTGGGAGGGTTAGTTATAACATCATACGCCTGGTCATACAAGCGCTCATCCAAATTGATGATTGTGATGTGAAATCTTTCATCGTCTTGCTGTACTGATGGCAAGGCATCGATTCCTTGAAGCATGAAGAAGGATTCCAAACGACGAAACCAGGATTCCACATTATTCACTTCATAGCCTTGCAACCTCATCTTCAGTAACTTGATTCCTTAGAGCGTTCTGTGCTCGTGCAGCGTTTCGGGTTACTGCAGAAGAGGTGAACATCACGTCGGGGTCACCAATATATAGAGATAATATATATTTGAGAAAAAGATGTTTCTCTTCAAACTTCTGAACAAACTATCATTTTATTTTCACAACTTGATGTTTAAAAGAACAGTATCATTTGTTAAAATTATAAATTACATATCAAGTGGATAAGCAGCAAGTATCGCTACAAAACCACCTCGAATCTGCCATCTCACACCACTGAGTGAGGTGGAATTGAACCACTATGACTTCAGCAACTACAAACGCATAAACGCTTGCATTCCGAACCGCCGGATTCTAGTAATCTTAAGCTTCTTATTAACCTTTTTTCTAATGTTATCTTACACATTTTTTATATCTGCTTTGTGGAATTTTTTCCCACTTTCAATTACTATTGTCGCATTTCTATTTTCTGCGACTGTTTCTTTTTTAAATAGAGGCTTTTGTTTCCCCTTTATTTTTCTGTTTGCTATGAACAGAGTATCGCCACTATTATATTCTTTGGGCGGCGAGCGTTTTGAATTGATCATTGCATTTCTAGCTTCTTGCTCATGTAGTAACAAAGCTTTGATATTCTCATGCGTTTGATCCCCAAAGTCCCTTAAGCCTTGTTCGTTTACCCTAGCTGTTCTGTTAAAGAATATATCTACCGGTTTCCTTTTTGTTATGGAATGGATGGTATTGATGTACCTATCTACGAATATCGCTACCCTCTCTTTGGGAGTCATCCTAGGAAAGTCGTTAGATATGCACCGATAAATTTCAATCAAGGTTGAATGTAACCTTTCTACCTGGCCATTGGCTTCACTCCGTTGTGTGGGCGTCTGGTAAAATTCAATCCCGAGAGATCTAATATAATTGAGAAGGAGTGGAGTTAGGAATCCCCTCTCATTGTCCATGACCAAGATTTTTGGCACGGAAAAATAATGTAAAACATCAGTGAGTTTCCTTCGGATATAAATGGACGACTGATTTTTGATAGCGAATAATTTTCCGAATTTTGAAAACTTGTCTACACAGCTCATAAACTTCTGTTCTCCAATCTCAAAAATATCCATGTGAATGATCTCGCATGGGTAGCTGGGAATCGGTGTCGACTGGAGGTGAGGCTTAGCCGGATGCCTGTCATATTTATTAAGCTCACACACTTCGGACTGCCTAACAAAATCCCTAATTTGTTTTGACATACCTGGAAAGTAGTACTTTTTTAGAATCTGCTCTCTATTTTCCTTCGGCTTCCTGTGGGCTCTGCGATGCTCTTTCTCGATTATATCGAAAATTCTATCAGGGATGGTCACGTCTTCCACTAGGCGCTGAGTTATCCTGATCCTATACTAGTGGAAATTATTAGCATACACGTTTTGCAATAATTGGAGAAATTCCTCAGGAATTTTTATGCCATTTATAACATTAGGACTTAGGCGTTCTTTGAGAATTGGAATAACGTTTGAACTGTCGATATTTGGTAAAGAAATAAAATATCTGCGGTAGCCATGATGTTGTTGCTCATGGTATCGAGATTCCTGACCTACTCTAAATATCACCTGATTCCTAAAGACGTTTATGGGGGCCTCGTTCACCTGCCGGTCGACCTCTTCTCTCATGCAAGAAGGATAAGGATAGCTTTTGATATAAACTGGTTCAAAAGTTGACGTTTTAATTTCTGCGCGTACGCAAGTGTCTACTAATTCCTTTCCATTATTAGATAGGAAAAGGTTGCTAAATTTAGCTACTAGTTTGTTCACTTTTTCCTCCGTTTCAACAGGGATGTCCTTAGACAAGATATAATTAACTTGGGTGAATACGCGAGCCCTCAGCGGGATTTTAAATTCGTTAACCTTTAGAATATTAGATTTTCTGTCCACTATCGCACCGATATCCCTAAGTGTATCGTCCACTATAATTCCGTCAAATGAGGTTAATCCTGGGAGCACAAAGAAGGTTACGTCAGAGTCAACGTTTATATCCTTAAACAAATTCAAACTTATTTTTTTCTGTATCGAGATACTTCGGCCTGCTGATCCTACGGTAAAGGATCTTGCGACTGGTTTGCCTTGCTTGACGCCCGTTTGCTTAATGAAGTTTTTATTGGCACCAGTGTCGACAAGAAAATCTAAGGTGCGGCCGTCAGGTAGTACGTACTCTAAGTAAGATACGCTAGATGGCCGTTGAATAAAAAATTCTCCTCCTGTGCCTCCTGTGAAGTCTGCAAGTAGTTAGTCACTTCATCATTGTTATCGTCCGTCTCTATGTTGAACAGCTTTTGCAGTTTTCGCGGAAGATTATCTGATCTTACACCTCGTTTAAAGGCATTCGGTCTATTCATGTAGTTCACTTTGCGCGATTGGACCGACTGGTCCACGTCCATCTTCTCGACGGGTTGCTGAGAGGTTGACGGAGGATCTCGCCTAGGAGTAGTGTGTCCAACTCGTTTTTCAAAGTGATATCGTCGCTCTTGGGGATGCCATGTTGTCCTGGATGGAAGTGGAGGCACCTTGTTACCATCCAAACCATGCATGCGATCTGGCATGGTATTCATCGGTGCGACAATACGGTTATTAAACCGTGCAGTGTGTACCGTGTAGTTCCTCAAATTTGTATTCTGTATCTCGAGGCACCTTGAGTATGCCTCACGTAGATTCTTAGGACTCTGAACCAGGAGCATTTTTGAAAGATCCCCATTCAATCCATGGATGAACACAACAAACGCACGATTTCTGTACGTATCTATTAGCACCTGCACTGTCTCCTGAGAGTATTTCTCAGTTTTGAGTTTATTTATAATTAAAGCAAATTGATGATTCACGGCTCCATAGAAGTCATCGAGCCCCGAATCCTTTTGGGAGAGTTGGTGGAGTTGGTACTCCAAGGTGCGTATGTCGCGGTTTTCGGCGTAATGGAGTGATAGACACTCCTTCATGGTAGTCCAGTCAGTGTAAAAAATGCTATAGGATATGAGGGCGGTATCGGCGGGCCCTCGTATCTTTTGTCGAATGTGCTGTAAAATCGCACGATAGATTGGCTTACCCTTTACCAGCTTGCACCCATGACACAAAAATAGTTGGATTACCGTTGAACACCTGTAGCTCCTTCACAGAGTCTGGAAGTCTCGAGATATCCCTAAGTTCCGCCTCCGTTGCTGGAGCTCGGGGCTGAACTTGTACTTCTGCTTCCACTCCATTTAGCT
>NW_023469587.1:0-5329 GCF_013731165.1 Rhagoletis pomonella | reverse complement strand
CCTTTTGCGAGATCAATAGTCGAAAAATAATTAGCTCGGCCAAGTTTGTCAAAGAAAGATTCGATATGTGGTATTGGAAATTTATCGTCTACAGTAACCTCATTTAATTTTCTAAAATCCACAATAATCCGCCACTTTTGTTTCTTTGAATTATCAACCTTTTTTGGGACTATCCAAAGTGGAGATTTGTATGGTGAGTTACTATGTCTAATTATGTATTCCATCTTCTAACATATCTGCAATCTGCCTATTTATTTCCTTTTCCAATGCATATGGATACCTATAATTTTTTTAATATATTGGCTTATGCGGAATTAATTTTTTCTATAAAATAAATTTCATTATACTCAACAGGTTTAATTTCTTCAGTATACAAAGGAATTTCTATTTCATTAATAATTAATTTATTTTCTAAAAAATTTATTTTAGCTCCAATTCGACTTAAAACATTTATTCCCAAAACACAATCAAAATTTTTATTAGTAAAATTTCCTAATTTTATAGCCATTGTTTCCCCTATCTTACTAAATTCAAATGGAACTTCGGTTATTACTTCTTCCTTTATTAAAGTTGACCCCAAAAGTGTATTTAATCTCAATGGCTTTTGCAAATTACTTCTAGTTTTAATTTTACTAAAAATTTCATAATCACCTATTGTACCGCCCCACTATAAATTAAACACCTTACCTTAATTTTATTGATCGTTAAAATAACTCTTGGTAATTTGGATGTCCCCGAGGCCGTAAACGAAAGTTTCCTGTAGTCTCCATAGAATCTACTTCCATTGGTTCAAATTGCTGATTTTGATTACTTTTTCTGTGTCAGTCACTCGTTGTGTGCAGACGTGTTTTCTTTTCGCTCTGATATTTTTTTTATTCTTTCGTTATGGACAATTGCTGTGGCAAATGTAGTAAAGCGTTTTCGAGATCTGACGCGAGTTTAGTGCCGTGTAATGGTTTTTGCAAGAAAACATTCCATCGCACGTGTTGTAAGGGCATATCTGAATACGATATGAATTTGGTTAAAACTAATTGGCATTTAATTTACCTCTGTGAAGAATGTGTTGTCATGCCGGAGAAACTTTGCAAAGTTCTCGACGCGGTTATGCTGACCCAAAAGCGTTGTATTGAGTTAATGTCTAACGCTTTTGATGCTAAATTCAAAGATCTTTCTAATCAATTTGATGCATTAAAAAATCTAATTTTGTCTTTGCATTCTACCAACAATAATTTGAATGCAAGTAATTTAAATGCTGTTAATGTGGGTTTGCTGGCTGCAAAGTTTGGTGCTAGTGTTTCGTACAATAACAATAATCACTGTTCATATCCTGGTGTTGTTGGGGCTCCCGCTGTCCCTCATTCGTTTGGCCCGCCAAGAGACTTTTCTAATAGCACATCGACTCGAGAGTGTTAATGTCATCTCTCTCGCTCGCAATGTGGATTCTGGCGGGACCGTTAGTTCGAGTGGCTCTAAAACTGTACGTCAAGCTGGCGCCCTAATAAACACAAATACAGTCGCAGATTGCACTAACAATTTACTTGCTGCAACTACTACCACCACGAAACGGTCAACCCCGTGTACTGCTAACACCGCTGTTGCTGCTAATACATCTTTACTCGCTCCTGTTAATGTAGACAATATTTCTTCTGCTGATTTGTCACCTGTTTCACAACAAATGCCGACTGCTGGTACTAGTGCTGAATCTGGCGATGTCGTTTCTGTTAGCGCTACGGGCGCGGTAGTACCTATTCCTCTTTCTCCCACCCGCAGCCCTGTTTGGCTTACAGCTGAGAGTAAAAGAAAAAAGCACATCCAAAAGCGAACTCGTGTGGTGGGGTCAAATGATTGTAGTGATCTTGGTATTGCTGGCCGTTTTAAGTGGCTGCACCTTTCATCTTTTGTGCCAACAGTCTCCTGTGACAAGCGGCAAATATCTTGCTACAAGTTAGTCAAAAAAGAGTCGAGACTGGATTCTCTATCCTATGTCAATTTTAAGCTTGGCGTCAGCGAGGTCGATTGCGAAATCTAATGAGACCAGAGATGTGGCCAACCAATGTTTCGGTTCGGCCGTTCCGTTTTTTTCACATAGTATCAAAACAAACTCATCCGAATTAGTTCATATGTTCTCTTCGGTTGCGCCTGATCCCGTCGTACTGGATACTAATAAGTCTAGTTGTAACGCATATTTAAATGTTCATAGACAGAAATATAATTATAGCTCTTTGAAGGTTTATTTTCAGAATATTTCTGGCCTTCGAACTAAATCAGAAGCGGCTCGCTCTATTAGCTCGCAAATGGATTTTGATGGTTTGGTTATTGTCGAGTCATGGCTAAATGCGGATTTCTTTGATGAGGAATTTTTTGATTATAACATTTATAATGTCGTTAGGAAGGACAGAGATGCAATTAAGACTGGTTGTCTGAGAAGCGGCGATGTGGGGCCAATTCGTAAATGCATTACTGCGGCATAACTGCAAAAAACAGCCCAATTTATTTCTAAACTATAATTGATGGAGAAGTCCAGCATTCATAAACACGGTTAAATGGCGAATCGGAACTAAGCTGCAAGAAGAAGGCATCTCTATGAACTATAGTTTATGAACAAAAGGGTTTAATTCTTTGCAATAGCACTGCGGTTTGCATTACCGAATAAGCCCGTTCTTATTGCGATTCTGCGTAAATTTCATTCGTTCTCTGTCTCGCTTGAAAATGATGGTTCCCTTTTGGATCAGCTTTGTCTTCGCATAACTGCCTCATCTAATCATGACTCTCTGTACTTGATTGTTTCTTATATCCCGCCTAATAGTAATTATAATCTTTATCATGCGCGTGATTACAATATAATGTCTTTAGTTTTAAATAAGCTAGGAGATGACCATCTTTGTGTGTTAGGCGATTTTAATCTTTTTAATGTATCTTGGTCCACATCTTTTTCCAATGCTGGGCTCTCGCCAATTAATGTCAATGCATCCCATGAAGTGTACTTTATAGATGACGTCTTAAGCCTTAATTTATTACAAATTAATAATTTTGTTAACAAGTTGGATATAATTCTTGACCTCATATTTATTAGTGATAACATTAAGTGTAACATTGATGTTTGCCACAATCCGATCACACCATCTGATATGCATCATGTTCCTCTGTTAATTAAATTTGAATTTTATGTATTCCCGTCTTTCATTGCTGATGACCAGGGAACGGATTTTTAGGACCTAAAAACCTATAAAAAAGGCAAAATAAAATAACGAAATAGGCTGGAAAAGGCAAAATAAAAAGGCACTAGGTATTGCAAAAAAGGCAAAAAAAGGCAAAACAATAGCGAAAAAGGCAGGAAAACGCTCTAGGTATTGCAAAAAAAAAAGCAAAATAAGGAACTAAAAAAGACAGAAAATACGAAGAACAATCAAAAAATACATTTATTTTAGAAATGTTCATATTACAAGTAAAAAGAGAAAAACTATGAACTAGTTTCATTATATGAAAAATTTGTACTTTGAATCTTTGACTATTTTATCCTTTCGAGTTTCTAACTCATAAAACTTTAATCTGTATAGTTGTAGTGACATTGAACCACAAATTTCATTTTGAAGTTTTCTGGCAGCATTTTCATTCCATTTTCGAGAAGAAAAGCCTTGAATATACTAAATGTGCGCTCGACGTAAGTTGATACAAGTGGAGCCCAATTCAAATATGGAACGTTTGAAACGTTCATATTATCAAGAATAAGGGCGTTTTCCTCGGCCTTTACAATTTTATCCACACTCCTTATTGTCTCCAAGCCTACGTTAGCTGAGAAAACGGCTTTGAATTTTTCCAACGCCAATTTTGCAAGCGGTCCCTGCGCTTCTATAAGCCGCATGGGCGTGTGTATATTTTTTAATCTTAAAAAAAAAATTGTAAATGCTATAATCACTTTTTTAAAGGTAAAAAAGGCAAAAAGGGCAAATAACTTAAAAAAGGCAAAAAACGGTAACATCAAATGTGTATATAGGGAATCAGGGAAAGCTAAATCGTGGACATTCTTAATCGAAGATACTCTATCTCTTTAGCAGAAAAAAAGGCAATTTCCATAAAATCCGTTCCCTGCTGATGACAAACCTATGTTTAATTACGCAGCCTGCGATTATCCCAAGTTGGATAGTTTACTGGGTGATTTAAATTGGGATAACTTACTCTCTTGCCCCGATGTTACTAAATGCTTTGCTACTTTCAAAACTGTAATTTCAAATTTTTGTGCTAAATTCATTCCAATAATTAGAAAAAGACCGTATAAATTACCGTGGTATAATCGTGACTTGAAAAAAGTGAAGAATCTTGGAAACAAACTTTATAATAAGTTTAAGGCGTCTGGAAGTCAGTTTTTCTTTGAAAAATATTAGATGCATCTTCAAAAGTTTAACTGCTTGAATAAATTCCCCTTTTAGAAATTATATCTTAGGCATTGAATCCAATATCAAAGCAGATCCCAAGTCGTTCTGGCTTTTTATTAAGTCAAAAAAGAACAACTATAGTATTCCCTCAACTGTATTTTTTGAAGACAAATGTGCCTCCACCCCAGCTGAAGTTCCTAATCTATTTGCTGCATTTTTTAGTTCTAATTTTGTAGACGATAACCTTACTGTGTATTCTAGTTTTTCTGCGTGTGAGTTCTACTAATTTTGGCTCCCTTAGACTTTCGTCTGACGATATTGCTAATGGCATTTTAAATCTGTCAGCGTCTGCAAAAGTAGATATTGATGGACTCTCTTCAAACTTTATAAAGAAGTGCCCTGCTTTGATTTTTCCTTAAAAATTATTTTCAATAGGTCTCTAGCCTGTGGTATTTTTTTTGATGAATGGAAATTGACTTCCATTACACCTATTCTTAAAAGTGGTAACAAAAGTGATGTCTCCAATTACAGACCCATTTCGAAACTTTCAACAATTTCTAAACTTTTTGAAGCCATCGTCAAGGAGGAAATGTATTTCGCAGCAAAAAGTCTAGTATCACCCAATCACCATGGTTTCGTCCCCAACCGATCTACAGTTACTAAAAGTTAGAGAAAAATATTAAAACGAATACATTCTCGATACACTCAGCGGATGAAAAATCAACTATACAAACTTTCGTTTGAAATACGAGACTCTTAGGTGAGGCGGAGCTTGAGGGTAAGAGAAACTATCGTAAAACTCGTAACATCCGCTAACATACGTTTCTTGGTCGGGTGGGTGGGACCACCCCCGTATTTATATAATATATGTATGTTTATATATATATATCAGTAATGTTGCCAATATTTGCATTCGCATTCGTTATGCGAATGATTCGCATCAATTTACACATTCG
>NW_023469586.1:0-5330 GCF_013731165.1 Rhagoletis pomonella | reverse complement strand
GTTTGTAGTCTTTCAAAGCCCGTAGTCTCTCCGTCGGCGGAGATATTCCATCTCTAGTTATTTTAAACCCGAGAAAGTTTATTTCTGATTTACCCAGCACACACTTCGAAGAGTTAATGACGAGGCCATATTCGCGTAGTTTGCCAAAAACCAATCGCAAGTGTTCACGGTGTTGGTTCATGTCTTTCGATGCGATTAAAATGTCATCGAGATAAGGCCAGGCGAAATCATACTCGCGAAGGACATTGTCCATAAAGCGTTGGAATGTTTGGCTGGCATTCCTCAGACCGAAGCACATGTATACAAATTCATAGATGCCAAATGGCGTGGTAATTGATGTCTTTGGAATATCAGCTGGTTCGACAGGAATTTGGTGGTAAGCGCGGCGTAAGTCGAGTGTAGAAAAAATTGTACACCCATGTAAATCGAGTGTAAAGTCATGCAAGTGCGGTAAGGGATACCGATCTGGCTCAGTAATGGTATTCAACCTACGGAAGTCTCCACACGGTCTCCACTCTCCATTTTTCTTTTTTGTTAAGTGGAGGGGACTTGCCCATGGACTTCGAGACGGGCGGCAAATGCCAGCATTCAACAAAAATTGTATTTCTGCCTTGGCAGCCTTTAGTTTTTCGGGTGACAATCGCCTTGGTTTTGAAAAAATCGGCGGTCCTTTTGTGACAATGTGGTGTGTTACATTGTGAGAAGGGTTTTTGCAAGCTCGATTTTCCATGGTGATGTCTTTGAACTCGCTCAGCAACTCCTGGAATGGTTGGTTTTCATTAATAGTTGACAGGTTAAGTATTACCTCATTGGCTGATGACATTTCGCAGATTTTGGCTAAGTTTGTAGTGCCGTCGATAATTTTGCGTTGTTTCAGATTCACCGATAAGTTGTAGTGCGACAAAAAATCTGCGCCCAGAATGGCCTGTGACACGTCAGCGACAATGAAGTTCCAACCGAATGGCCGGCGCAGCCCTAGGTTGATGGTCATATATTTTTCGCCATACGTTTTAATTGGTGATTTGTTTGCAGCGTATAAGAAACAATTTCTATCAGCGTACCTCTTCTGTAACTGCGTCGGTGGAGTAACGCTGACTTCGGCTCCGGTATCTACCAAAAATTTTTGTGTTGTGCTTTTGTCGGTTACTATTAGACGGCGGCTTTTTATGCTAAGACTATCGTTGACCGCCATCGACGATAGCTTTTTCGGTTTAAATTTTTTGAGCACGGTTTACGGCACTTCTTTGCCTCGTTTCCAAACGTCATGTGATACCAGCACTGGTCCTCTGTCTTCTGACGCGATGATGTTCGTTCCGACGAGTGTCCCCTGCTGCGGCTCCTGTGACGATAGTTACGGTTTGTTTTTAAAGCGGCGATTTCTTTAGTGATTGCAGCGAGCTGCCGCTCTATGTGTGAAAATGTTTGCGAAGCTGCCGGTTGTGTTTCAATCGCTCGTATCTGCGGTATGTCGCTGACTTCAGAAACCTTATCAGCAAGAAGCGCTACCTTGTCAAGTGGCTCTGTGCTTATTGAAATCACAGAGCGTATGTTAGAGGGTAGGCGGCTCATCCAGATTGATTAATATCACTGATCTGCGCCAAGACGTTGCTTTCCATGGCCGCCACAACTGTGTGATATTTTGTCTTGTCGTTTGTAATGCCTGCCGCAATAAATTGAGACTCTACCTGAGCCAACCATAGTTCTGGTTTTGCGTGCCAGAATGGTGGGATTTTGACAGAGACTTTAGCGAGTTCCGTCGCTTCTCTTGCAGGCTGTGACTCGGGGTCACCAATTTGTGGCGGCTCGATTGTTTAAAAGTCACGATTAAATGTTTAGACTAGTAGATGTTAAGTTTTATTATATAAAATCAAATCGAATGTGTAACACGTGTATCGGTAAAAGTTCTAGAACAAAGTGACGTTTCGATCGTATGATCTTTTGCTGAATACAACCTACGGGTTGTCAGAAGCTGTGACAGGGTTGATATATAAGTTATGCTTATGGTGCGCCACATCACTCCCCCCTAAGCGGGAAGACGAAATCGTACTCGTCGTCCTGACCGTGTTGTATATGCTGTTCTCTGTACATTAGCAGTAGATTCTGTGTGTGACTTTTCTCCAGCTATAAGCGCTGCCTTTAGGCGGTCGACGCTCACGTTGGTATCTTTTCCTCGTATTTTAATTTTAAAGAATTTCTCGTTGCGTTCGATTACGGGAAACGGTCCGTCATATGGCGGTTGCAGAGGTTTTCGCACGGCATCGTTACGCACGAATACTGACGGTGTCGAATATAGATGTTTTTCTACAAAAGGTGAATGAACAGAGTGGTTTGACGTCTGCGTCGGTCTCAGCGATCGCATGCGCTCCCGAAGATTGCTGACAAATTCGCATTCAGTGGCATTTCGGGTATTTTCATCTGCGAAAAACTGGCCTGGGATCCGCAAAGTTTCGCCATAAACCATTTCAGCCGGCGTAGCATTCAAGTCCTCTTTCCATGATGAACGAAAACCCAGTAGTATGAGCAGCAATACTTCAACCCAGCTGTTGGTCGTGTAGCACTTTATTGCGGCCTTTAACGATCTGTGCCAGCGCTCGATCAGTCCATTAGACATTGGGTGATAAGCAGTTGTACGCAAATGCTTTATTCCCAGAAGTCGAGTTAGCTCGCGAAAGAAGGCCGACTCGAACTGTCTGCCTTGATCTGTCGTCACTTTGCAGGGCACGCCAAATCTCGCCACCCAGTTAGTGAAAAAAGTTAGTGCTATTGTTTCTGTGGTACTGTCCTCGATTGGATATGCTTCCAACCAACGCGAGTAACGGTCGACGATTGTTAAACAGTACCTGAAACCTTTGCACGGTGGTAAAGGGCCGACTAAGTCCATATTAATGTGTTCGAACCTGTTGCTTTGCAACGCGTATGACCCGAGCGGTATACGGTTATATCTTTGTATTTTCGCTCTTTGACACGGAATGCATCGTTTTGTCCAAGAGCGGCAGTCTTTTCTAAGGCCTGGCCAAACAAATTTTTCCGCTACTAGTTTTGTTGTTTTTTCCGCTCCATTGTGAGAAATGTTGTGGATGTTTTCAAAACCCAACTCGCGAAATTCTTGTGTTAAGTACGGTCGAGCTTTGCCGGTGGAAATGTCACAGAAAATTTCTACATTCGTACCTGGAACGGTAAAACGTTTCAATATTAAGCTTGTCTTTGATATTAATAAATCTTTGAGTTCTGCGTCGCTTTGTTGACTCTCCGATAATTCCGCGAAATCAATCGTGTCTGTCGTGTGAATAGCATCAATCCGTGACAAGGCGTCCGCGATAACATTATTCTTTCCTGGTATAAAACGAATGTCTGTCGTGAATTGCGAAATGAAGTCGGAGTGGCGGATCTGTCGCGGTGATGATTTCTCTAACTTCTGTTGGAAAACATACTGTAGCGGCTTGTGGTCGGTTAAAATAAAAAACTCTCTGCCTTCCAGCATGTGTTGGAAGTATTTAACAGCTTTGTAGGCAGCGAGCAGTTCTCTGTCGTACGTACTATACTTTGTTTGTGCCTCTGTTAAACGTTCGGAGTAGAACCCCAGCGGCTGCCATTTGCAGCCGCCGCGCTGCTGCAGAACTGCTCCTATAGCTACACCTGACGCATCCACTGCTAGTGAGAGCTGTGCATTTGTTTTTGGGTATGCGAGCAAGGTGGCAGAGCACAAGCCGTCTTTGCATGCCTGGAATGCTTTTTTAGATTCGTCCGTCCAATTTATTATTGTTTTGTCGTTCTTCTTGTTTCCCTTTATTAAAAGTGACAGGGCGTGTTGTTTTTCTGCTGCTTTCGGCAGAAACCTACGAAAAAAATTCACCATACCTAGAAAACGCTTTAGTTCGCAGACTCGTTCTGGAAGTTTGTAGTCTTTCAAAGCCCGTAGTCTCTCCGTCGGCGGAGATATTCCATCTCTAGTTATTTTAAACCCGAGAAAGTTTATTTCTGATTTACCCAGCACACACTTCGAAGAGTTAATGACGAGGCCATATTCGCGTAGTTTGCCAAAAACCAATCGCAAGTGTTCACGGTGTTGGTTCATGTCTTTCGATGCGATTAAAATGTCATCGAGATAAGGCCAGGCGAAATCATACTCGCGAAGGACATTGTCCATAAAGCGTTGGAATGTTTGGCTGGCATTCCTCAGACCGAAGCACATGTATACAAATTCATAGATGCCAAATGGCGTGGTAATTGATGTCTTTGGAATATCAGCTGGTTCGACAGGAATTTGGTGGTAAGCGCGGCGTAAGTCGAGTGTAGAAAAAATTGTACACCCATGTAAATCGAGTGTAAAGTCATGCAAGTGCGGTAAGGGATACCGATCTGGCTCAGTAATGGTATTCAACCTACGGAAGTCTCCACACGGTCTCCACTCTCCATTTTTCTTTTTTGTTAAGTGGAGGGGACTTGCCCATGGACTTCGAGACGGGCGGCAAATGCCAGCATTCAACAAAAATTGTATTTCTGCCTTGGCAGCCTTTAGTTTTTCGGGTGACAATCGCCTTGGTTTTGAAAAAATCGGCGGTCCTTTTGTGACAATGTGGTGTGTTACATTGTGAGAAGGGTTTTTGCAAGCTCGATTTTCCATGGTGATGTCTTTGAACTCGCTCAGCAACTCCTGGAATGGTTGGTTTTCATTAATAGTTGACAGGTTAAGTATTACCTCATTGGCTGATGACATTTCGCAGATTTTGGCTAAGTTTGTAGTGCCGTCGATAATTTTGCGTTGTTTCAGATTCACCGATAAGTTGTAGTGCGACAAAAAATCTGCGCCCAGAATGGCCTGTGACACGTCAGCGACAATGAAGTTCCAACCGAATGGCCGGCGCAGCCCTAGGTTGATGGTCATATATTTTTCGCCATACGTTTTAATTGGTGATTTGTTTGCAGCGTATAAGAAACAATTTCTATCAGCGTACCTCTTCTGTAACTGCGTCGGTGGAGTAACGCTGACTTCGGCTCCGGTATCTACCAAAAATTTTTGTGTTGTGCTTTTGTCGGTTACTATTAGACGGCGGCTTTTTATGCTAAGACTATCGTTGACCGCCATCGACGATAGCTTTTTCGGTTTAAATTTTTTGAGCACGGTTTACGGCACTTCTTTGCCTCGTTTCCAAACGTCATGTGATACCAGCACTGGTCCTCTGTCTTCTGACGCGATGATGTTCGTTCCGACGAGTGTCCCCTGCTGCGGCTCCTGTGACGATAGTTACGGTTTGTTTTTAAAGCGGCGATTTCTTTAGTGATTGCAGCGAGCTGCCGCTCTATGTGTGAAAATGTTTGCGAAGCTGCCG